>NC_134472.1:56714925-56795165 GCF_964194025.1 Convolutriloba macropyga
TTTTTTTTATTAGAGGGACTTTCAAATATCAATTTAACTCATCAGAATTATTTTTTATAGTGTTATAGCTCTTTTCTATAGTGTTACTCACTTGGGAATGACAATTTGCTTTCCCATCAGCTGTTCATGGTGGAGCATAGGAGATTGGAATGGAACACCTAGGAATTGTGTGACTGCATGCAGAGTTCTGTTCGGCTGCAGAACAAGTTGCTCATAGTAGACACGCATGCACACCTGCAATCGACAGTGAAAATTTTTGGTCAGTTGAAAAATTCATTCTAATTTATTCCTTTTTTTCAGTAAAAATCAATTGACCATTTCTGGCACATATAGCGTTCTGTCAGAATCTTTTGTGTTTTTTTTTTTCGTTTTTGTGTCTTTTATGATATCCTGATTGTCATACGCGGACCATATATGATGTCCAGGTAACCATCATGATAATTCACTAGCAATCATACAAGGATGATAAAAAGGGATCCCTTCTGTTTTGGCCCCCACAGCTTAGTGAGCATAAATCTTTTATGATACCCCGGCGCATGTGCTATTTTCTTACATAGTAACGTGCTATATAATATAAAATTTGTAACTGGGGGTCAAGAAACACTGGGGGGGGGGGGGGGCGAAACAGAATAGATCAATAAAAAGAAACAGCAAATGATGTTATGACATTATGTATGACCCGATGGTTACTAAGAAATGTCAACCGGGCTAGCAGTTATTATTAACATGATTTTTCAGAAATTAGCCCACTAAGTAAGATATGATAACTGATATAACTCATATACGCAAATGTTTGCTCTAAATATCACCGAGGGAGTTACTCACGTGTGATCCTACTTGGTTGCAGTTGTCCATGTGAGTAGATACAATGTCACTCCACTTTAGTAGACTGCTTCCGTAGTTCTCGGAGCTCCACCCTGTATCAGCATGCCAAACCACATAGAAACTTCAGATAATTTGAGAAGTCAGGTATGACAAGGAACAGGTGTGCGATAGTTGTCAGATTTGATCAATTTTATAGCTAAATGGTTCCACCAATCAACATGACAAGATCAACTTATAGATTGGTGAAATTTGATTAGGATTAACCTGGGGTCTGTCAAAGCAGTCAGACTCGGAGACAAAATTTGGTCAGAAACACCTTATGAGGTCCTTCTGTTGGTTACGGAACTTATGTAAACTCCTCGTTCTGATCCGAACAGATATTTGTAGCATAACGGAAAGTATTTTTGTCACCTAGTTGGTTCATAAATTGGGTAGCTACGATTATAATTTTTTTGCACCTCAAAGTTAAAACAAGACGGTTTTAAAAATGCGTTTTTCAGAACAATTTTATGTGCATATTTGACAGCTTAAAACGAATAATAATATGGTATTTGGCACAAACTAAGACCAAAGAGAATATTTGTGCATTTTTTAATTTAATGCAGTCTAAAGAAAACGTTTTTGACTACGATAATTCAACAGTCTTTAATGATTTCAAATCGGTTCTGCCATATAGGGTACTGAACGCAACTATTGTGTTCATTGCACTTGATTTTTTTTGTTTTTAGAGACTTCGAAAAACTGGGTCCTTTCCCAAATAAATGCATCTTTTTTTCAAAAGGAAGATTCACGCAAGAACTTACACGATACCGACGCGAATTAGATTTACCAGGAACTCAGATAATGCAAAAAACCAAAACATAACCAAATTTTATTTTGGTGACATAATGTTGATAATTTATTCTTAATTAAACCTGAGTTGTTAAAGGCTAACAAAATTGCAGACATGAAAATCCAAGAAAACAACAAAAAAGCCGAGTTATGTTTGGGGAAAATTTAATGACGATTTTCACAATATTTTTTTCTGATTTTCGACATACGTTTTGTATATATTTGCAACATTTTAAAAAAACATTCTCATATGTACTCTTGTTTAATATAATAAAAGACAAAAAGTAAACAACAAGTGCAACGCTACTAGATCTCAATTTGCCCATTACATATTTTGTAGATCTAAAATAATTACATTTTAGCACATTTAATTGTTCTGCTTACAAATCTACAAAAACGATTAGAAGAAAATTTGACGTTTTGACCTCCTTTGTAATGAATTGGCTAATAACTGCAAAGAGAATATTAAATCTTCAATCCTAAACTGCAATACAATTTAGTAGGTTACAAGACTTTTTGTTCATTAGGGTTAGCAATATTATAAAATGCAAAGTTGAGGCAACCTACAACAACAGTCGCACCAAACTTTTTGATAAATTAGAAACTGAAAAAATGATAAAACTTATATTGCCACATCTTGCGATTACAAAATTGCAAATTAATTGAAAAAATGCATTGCATTGTGCCAATGTCCGAAAAATTGAGTATACATAATCAATTTTTCGTTTTGTTTTCACGACCAATGTTTTACGATTAGAGTTCTAAGCGTGTGTTGAAATGAGTGACAGTGAAACTATGTTAATTTAGTCCAAATTTTCTTCAAATTTGGTTATTTGTGCTCACAGTTTTCAAAAAGCGCCACCCTGAAAACCTGGGAAAATATTTTGTCATCTGTTTCCACACCATACGTCACCAGTTTCCACACTATAAATGACTCATTTCTATCTCAACCACCCCTACGGTTTACATTATCTTATCAGTGAAATGAAAAAGAGACTAATTGATTAATTTCAGAAATTTCCCACTTGATATTAATAGTGGTTAAAGAAGACAATAAGTGGCTTTACAATTACTGATAGCACTGTTCACAATCGAATCTTTAAATTTAGTCCCAATTAACTATACTTAAGAAACTTGGCAATAATGTTTTAGGCAATTTGTGCTCAAAATGGTGGATATTTATCAGTGAATACTCGTGACAAAATGTCACCCTTTTCCACTATATAGGTAACTCATTTCCACTTTTTGCTTAACTAAATTACACAGTTGAAAATATATATGCAACGTGAAAAGTGAGCTTTGCAAATGAAATTCTAATATCTAATTGCCATTTGAAAACAACCAGATTACAGGAAGTCAAATATCTGTCAGGTCAAACTTTCAACTCAAAGTGCTTTCAGTTCCTGCTATTGTCGATGACAAGTAATAAAAAGTCGGGCCAAATTATTTTCATGTTAAATGTTGGTCAAAGTTATTTTTTTCTTGCTGAATTCTGGTCGGAAACGGTGTTTTGATAACTATTATTGGTCGAGTATGGCCCTTTCACAGACTGAGGCTTCGAGTAGGGATTGGTTCTGAATCAATGTTTATTGTTCCGACCCTCTTGAGGGGGGAGGAACTATATACTCAACTGGGGTTTTTTTTTGTTCCGTGAATTTTCGCCGCTCGATATATTCATCGTAGAGAGTTGAGACTGGTATCATTAGAAAGCTCGTCCAGCGTAGAATATGGAACTAAAAAGATTTTTTAATTTTCGTTTTCTACAGGGAGTTATCGAGGTTTAAACTTCTGAGAAAAGAAGAGTGAATTCACGTTGTTTTTATTCACATTCTCCGGAATTTTTGCCTAAATTTTCGTCAATTTTGGTAAAATTTGTTATAATCTTTAAGAATAGTGTCGTTGATTTCATTTTTGAAGACGAACAAGCATTGTTGATTGTTTTGATTTAATTTTTTTGGTCAAAAAATCTGGATAAACATTTCAAAATTTAGCCTTTTTCATCAAAAACAGCACGAAATAAGCTACTTTAGTCCACTTTGATTAAATTTGCCGACAGTACACCCCCAAACAACACTCATACAACCTTTTTAGACTCAGAGGGGGGCTATTTCTACTTCAGAGTCCGCTGAGAGTGCACTGTAGTTAAAACTTTGCCGTTTTTTGCTAACTTTACTCGCTGATTATCAAAAATGCAGAATTTATTTTGAGTTTTCAACTAACAAATTATCTATATCTACAACATTCGAAAAATCAATTGTTCCTAACGGACAATAAATATTAGCAGGGCTAGTTCTGGGCCATTCTTGGACTGTTACAATCCAAAAGAAATCGGGTTGTAATCAGTCGGTCTTTTTTTTAAAAAAAAAAGACTTTTTTTTAATAATAAAGAACAGAACATATCAAATCAAAGCTCAGGAGTGATAGGTCCAACCAATTCGCTTGCTAAGCACCTGCAAGCTAATGCGTTTAGTTTTTTAATTGAAAGTTTATGGTCGTTTCTTTTTTTAAAAATAATTGACTTTTCAATAAATAATGGCTTAATTAACTTTTCCTCTATTTTTTTCCTAATTTGCTCAACTTCCAGCTTAGTGTCAGCAAAGAAAGACTGCTTCTTCTTTCTACTGAGTTAACATTTATTCTCGGTTGCAGTTTTAAGCCTGAAGTTATTGTTTGCTGGCTTTGATACTACAAGATTTCAGATTTTTGTTTGTTTTGATATTTGCCAGTTTTTCACGTTTTCTAATTTTGTCACATTATCACATTATTGACAGTTCCATGTCACCTTATTAGCATTGAGAATAAGACAAAATTGAAGATATTAAAATCTTAAAAGATATACATCATCGTTTTAACGGCCTCGACGCCTCTTTCTTGAAGAAATCAATTGAATTTTTTAATTTTGTCTCTAACTGTCATTTATTATTTGTCGTTTCGGTCGTATGAAATTTCCTGTAGAGTGATAGCTTTCATTGGCTTTTCATGGAAGAATAGAAGAACCGATATTCTGATATTAGTTGATAGCTGATGGCTTTCATAACTTTGAAAACAATTGTTTTCCAAAATTAAAAAAAAAAAACTTTTTAACTTCGCAATTTTGTTCTTTCTATGTTTCTTTTTGTTACCTAATCTCGTTAGTTAATTACTGGTCAAAAATGACATTATGGGTGTCAAGGGAACAAAACGGATTGGTGTCCCAAAATCTTTTTTTAAAGAATTTGTTATGACCTTACTGGCTTCGACACCGGTTTTTCACAAAAAAAAGTAAATTAATTTGATTTTGTCATAATTGACGTTCTTTTTGTAGATGCAAGAAATATTCTGGATAATTACAGGTCTTGAGGGCTTCCTTTTTATGAATAAACGACCCTAATTAAATAGCTGTTTTTGTAATTAATGCCTTTCATGACATTGAATGTAATTTTGTTTCGAAAAAGAAATTAAAAGTATTACATACTTTAGCACTTCGCTTTTTTGTCTACTTGTTACCTAGTCTTACAATTGAATGGCCACGTACTACATTATAGCTGTTTGAAGAAGGCACAATCAAAAATATTTTGAGTGCCAAAATCTGGCTTCACGGTTTTGACAGCGTTTTCTGGCAAGTTTCAATTGAAATTTTGTTTTTCTTTGTTGTTCTTTTTAGCCGCTTTAAAAAATGAACAAGGACAGGTCCTAATGCCCTTTTATAGGAGCAGTGTTAATCGTAAATTTGTGGTAATACTAATTGATTCCTGATGGTATTTATTACTTTGAAGTTAACTGTTTCAAAAAAATAAGTTAATTTTTTTACTTTACTGTTTTTGTTCTTTTTTGTATAATTGTTACCAAACCTTTTTATGGACTGGTCGCATATGTTTTCTGGTGATTTATATGTAATTTTTGTTTAGTTTTAATTTTATCTGACGGTATGTTGACTTTCTATTAAATTTAGTTTTTAAGAGGGACATAAATTTTTTGATGTAACTAATGTTTGTTGTTGTTTGATTTTGCTGTTCGTCTTGACTCGCTTTCTTAATATTGACATATAACAGCAATCTAATGCATCAATTTTTACTCCACTGAGTTATTTGCTTTGGAGTCTATTTTATCGTTCATACAGAATTTTTTGAAAAAGACTTGGGCTTTTTTGGGATTCGCAAAAAATAATTTTTGGGTTTTTCTATCTGTTCCTCATTTGGTAGACAATTATGCCAAAATTGTGGATGGGCGGGGTCGGAACCTTATGTGCCATCGCACATTACCGAGCCGCCTTGTTCTGTAACAAATTGTGAAAGCAATGTGCACCTCTAATGCCGACTTTCCTCGTGATTATCGAGTGACTCACAGCTCTGCCATCCCTGATCATGAGAATGAATTTAGCATTGGGTAGCATCTTGTTGAGAGCTACGGCGTGATCTAAGAGGAATGGATCCTTGAAGCAAATGATTCTCATGTCTTGTTTCACTTGTACACTTGAGTTGGCACCAGATAACAGGGTCAGAATGAAACTGGATGACGCTGCATGTAGAACCTGAATCAACAGATGTTGCAAGGTGTTTTATTTCACTCATCTTAGCAATTGATAAAAGGTTGTTATGATTTTCAATTTGAAAACAGGAAATTCGACGATTACACCAATAATATCAAATTATTGCGGTCAAAGTAATATAGCTTGGTGGTTTTGAAATAATCTGGTCATAAACTAAGCGGGAGCTCAAAATTTGAGAGCGGAGAAAAACTTTGCAATCCTTACGTAATTTTCTCATAAGATCTCTTCAAATTGAAGTGGATCTTCCTTTATTTAGAGTGAATCCTTTCAGGTTATTGAAAGAGGAATCCAAACAGTTTCCCAATGAACCTTTTACCTCTTCCGACACCCCTGAGTTGTTCATCCACCGTTGACCTGTCGATTTGAATGACTCTAACAGCCTCATCAACTAAAAAAGAAACATTGCACTTTTCTATTAGGAATCTGTAAAGGACGTAACCATCAACATTTGATTTAAAAAATTCATTAAACAACACGGTCATTTTTTTGTTTTCTACACAACTGAAATAGACCGAGAATTGCACACGTGACAAAAAAAACAATTCGCAGTCCTCAGTGGGTTTATTGACTGTAATGTAATATCCACTGTAATATCCTTATGCGATTCAGCATCACAGAATTTATACTCTGCAATACTTGACATGAAAAATCAAAACAGCTTGAAGCTCTACCCGTTCTAATCGCCCTAAGAACCGGACAATAACATGGCAACAAATCAAAAACGCGGTTAATGCGGATATCGGTCAACTGGAAAGGAACACCCTTAGAAAAGGCAAAAAATGTTGCAAGTCGCAAAGATCATTGATCTTAGGAACAGATTTTTAAGAAAGGTTCGATTAGTGGAATGCCGGAATAATAAAAATGATTACAGTATGAAAAAATAGCCGGGAGTTTTAAATCAAAATTTCAGTTACAGTTTTAGCACCAGAGAATAGTTGGTCCTCTCTAGTAAAGATCTTCACAAGAGAAGACCACCTATTCTTAGCGTTTAAAACTGAAAAAAAATTTTGTTTTGAAACACCCGCCAGAGCTGATGTACTATAACATAAAACAGTCTAATCGCCAAATTCAGCAGCAAATTTACCCTAGTTGAGACGAGATAGTTATCTTTGTGCAAAGGGTGGTTATCTTGTAAGAACTTGCAAGTTGGGGTTATAACCTATAACAATTTGCAGGTTGTGTGGATAAGTGGTAGGATTTTTACACGTCCGTTTCGGCCGAGCTTTGCTCTCATTGGTTCTTTTTGGTGCGCTCTCTTTATTTTTATCCTAAATGTAGACAAAAATTATTTACGGATTTGAAGCGGTAACATAAAAGAAGTAGTAAAGTTTTTGGAGCGCTAAAATTTTGAAGAGAAGGCTGAAGTTTCAAAATAACATCCTCATTTACATGAGCTTATTTTACTGTATTCACTGCCCCAATTCAACTGTTATTATTTAATTCTGCCTAAATGGGAGCTTTTTGTAAAGAATGATGAACACCTCCTTTTAATTCACTTTGATTATATTTGGTTTGATTATAATTTAAATGAATTAGAGTTCACAAGAGATCTATTCGTTGAATTATTTTCACCATCTTATCTCTCAATTTTATGATAATTTTTGTATTATTTTTCCCCAAAAATAAGTAGCATATTTTGCCACTCTTTTTTCATTTTAAGCATGTGTTTATCTGAGCAGAAAAGAACAAAATTTTTCATTGAAAAACACTGCATAAAGCAGCAAAATGAGCTTTTGGTTTAGGATCAAGTTGAGGAACATTGAAATAACTTTAATTATTTGTTCGTCAATTTTAGATATCTCTTCTAAAATGAGTCGTGAACCATTTTACATATCGATAATTTTACGAGTGTAACCACTAATATAAATGAATACGCTTCGAAAATTTGACCAATTGAAACTCATCACGATTTTATGTCCAAAATATCAATTTTACTGTTGAAACATTTTCAGACATTGTTTGAAAAGGCAGAAATTGTAAAGAAACTAAGAGTTAAAGTAGAAGCAAACATTTTAGAGGGCAAGCATTAATTTTCAACAGTATTTCTTTGTAGAACAGCCGATGTCTTTTTTGTTGTTCATACATAGAGTGATTAAATTGTTTTGTTGATTCATCTAGAGTTTTTGTCAGGATTCTGAATAAAGATCAGTTCAAAAATTTGTAAAAAAACAATGTTGTAAAAAATCAAAATTAAGTACACTGATGCAAAAACTACACAAACTGTAAAACAATTTGCAATATTCCTCTCTACGTTGTTTTCTACAAACGCTTCATATCTATCACAATTGCTTACAACGTTCACGTTAACTCCAAACATTATGGATTTGCCTGTCGTCTTATAATTTAAAATCAAGTTACAAACAACATTTCGCAATCCGTTGGCAGTTGGTTGCATTTCACACTAGCCAAGAATCTGTGTGAACTAATTCTACAAACGCATTGACCAGTTTTATGCAATTGCTATTTTCAATTTTCATTGTGTTTTCTTTATAGCTGCTGAATAAACAATATTTTTCATGATAATTAAAAAACTATATGGGCTTCTAAATTTTCAGGACAAGATATGATTATAGGATATCAGATGATCTGGCATATACGTAAAACGGTAAATATTTATAAATACCAATAATCTGCTGTAAACAATATGCAGACGGGACTTTTTTGTCAAGTCTTTGTTACTTAGGAAGTGGAATGCCTTTCATGTATATTTTTTAGTTCAATTTTGTTCAAATTGCAGTCAAGAGCTCCGATGACATTGAACTTCTTACATTTTGCAGTGTTGAAGAAGACTGACTTTTTAATTGAGAACTTTCCAACCGTTTGCCACTTTTCAGGACAATTTAATTGAATATTAGCCAAGAATCGATTTACATTGGCTTTAATTTATTGACACTAGTTCAAAATTGAATTTAGAGGAAAAATTGGGAACATAGATTAAAAAATCAGTTACATCTCCAAAGGAAAGAAAAAGTCCATTTCTTTTTTTCTGTTTCAGTATTTAAATTTTTTGATTTTTCATATATAAGGTTATTTCTGCTTTTTTCGGTCGCGGAAGTTACAAAATTTTGTTAAACTTAATCGGCAATATTTAATCTGTTTAAGAGAGATTTCGTATTCCCGTGATTTTTTTTCTCATGCGTTCCCGAAGTTTTTATCGTAGTCGTTTGAATAATTGTTCAAAGTAAGCTACATTGTTGCTAGTGGAGTTGCATAGTAGATAAAAACACAAAAACTACGGCGGTATGAAAAATTTTATTTCAAAATTTTTTTTGCGCACTGAGAAAGGCACAAATAAAATAGCTGAACGAGCCAGATGACAGAAAATTCACTTCTGCTGTTGAGAAGTGAGCAACCGACACACCAGA
Source organism: Convolutriloba macropyga (assembly GCF_964194025.1). Lineage (NCBI taxonomy): Eukaryota > Metazoa > Xenacoelomorpha > Acoela > Convolutidae > Convolutriloba > Convolutriloba macropyga. The sequence continues at coordinate 56,724,475 of NC_134472.1, forward strand.
TGTTCTAATTGATTGTTGAGGATGATAAAAAAATCAATGCAAAAGGATCGGAGGTGACAAAACTTTTTAAAAAATCACAAAGTGTATGGATTACGGTGCATGCGGTAAATTTTGTAAGAAACGCTAAATGCGAAGTGTTTTTTTTTCAAAATGCGGTGACAAAAATTTACCGCAATTCACCACATCTATTGCAGAAATTCAGTGTCAAGTTCACCGCAAATCATTCGAAGAGTCACGACCTGGAATAAGACTAATTGGGAAAAATTATTGAAAGAAAGAACGTCAAATCAATAGATCATCTGACCTCAATAACAACTCTGTTCTCATTTCCACACGAAATCCGCGAGTGGGAGTCGGCTAATACCCTCATTAGAGTTGTGCCACTTCGCGGAGCACCACCAATGAACAATGTTGGATAGTCGCGCGTCAGTTTCAACCCGGTCCCGGGTATTTTAACTTGAAATATATCTGTAGTTTCAAGTTTTGGGCGCTTTTCATCCTAAATGCCTTGGAACTGTTTCAAATATCTGTTGGATTACTGGACCATCTATAGTAAATTTAGACGGAAAAAAATCACGCGGGAAAAAATTAAAAACCCAGTGTTATCAATGTTAATTTACCGGTCCAAAAAATTTGACTTCGACAAAAGTTTCATTCATGCCGGGAAAACAGTTCCAAGGCATTCATTAAAATTATTTTGGGATCCAGAGGATTTAGTCTCTGCTGGAAATTGTTTCGATTCGAAGCAGAAGTCTTTAAATATAAGTTGTATCTGAACAATAAAAAAGAATACAAAAAGTAGACAAATGAGCCGAAACAGCTGAAGTTTGTATACGCGCATATTGATAGTAAGCGCTGGTTTTAAAAGTTGTAAATGTTACACTTCAAACTAGTGGCAATTGTGTGTTAAAAACTGACAAACAAATGTTAAGAGAGAGGCTTAAAACATTCAGTCTATCTGCAAGACAATGTGAATCCAAAAGTTCCCATCTTTGGCCAAAGACCCAAGGCAGATCAACTGTACACCACAGTCTTCTCAGTATAGACTAAAATCTAAAAAATCAGATCAAAAACTAACTTTTATTTCTTACTGATGTTCGCGTTAACATGCTTTATAAAGTGAACAAACCATTGTCACAACGTGGACTTTAAATAATTTTCCAGAACTATAAACGGCTTTTTAATGTTTTCGGCAAGATTAATTTCTCATAAGGATCTTGCAGGTTTTGAATCTGCACATAACTGGGGAAGATGGTAGTTTGTGTTGGTGAGCAATCAGAAAGCAATGCGCTTGAGGCTAAAACCAGACTCATTATTTCCCGTCAAATCTTACAAAACTTGCAAGCTAGAGGTATTGGGTGATATATTGAATTTTTTGGTTTCTATCAAAATATATAAACTGCACGATGGACGGCGATTAGCCGAGAGCGGCGGTTGTATCATCAAATTCAGCATCCACCAGCCACGGTACCTCATCACCACAAACGACCAACATCACCTTCATCCTGTTTCGTTTAAACCATATATCACTGCAAGACAGACCACGCTGTCTTCTGCTATGACAATCAGGGATTCAGTTATGAATATCACTAAAAACCGAGCAGTTTTTTTTCTATAGGCGCAATCATGGGAACCAATGGCAGTGGGAAAGTACCCACGGCACACCCCAAAACATATATGCTGCAGTTCAACCAAGCGAGGTTTAATTTGTCTTCAACAGAAAATATAAAGTTTAATAAGCAAAATAGTAAGAACTGAATTTTAACCCATCAATTGACTCCAAAATTGAAAAATGGAAACCAATCAGATTCCAGAATTATTTTTTGTGCAATTGAAGAAGATATATCCGAAAACAAAGTTGATTGATGTAGGAGTTTGGTTTCTTTTTTGACGAACCTATTAATTTCGTTTTTCAATTTTGAATTTCATAGTTTTTATAAATTTTCGGAAAAATTTAATTCTATTGGTTTCAACCGGTGCTCTCATGTCCTTTTGACAAGCTATAAGCAACCAATGATTTGCAACAACTTCAAAACTCGACCTTATTTAAGACTTGAAATTGGAACCAGGCTAAAGTACATAAAAGTTTGGATAGTAAAAATGAATACAAAATATAAAGCTGTGGTTGCGTTAACATCTGCATAGATGGAAGGTTCCAACACTCTACAATTAAGGAAGTAATCGCTATAGTGATATTTTAAGTGTAGTTAATCATGGTCCTATCAAGCAGATTATCAAGCTGATGTTAATATTGGATCCGGAAGATCTCATTCAATGATGAATGAGGAGAAAAAACTGATAACTGGCTCATATGTTGCTTTTGAACGTGACTTGCTCTCTGATAATGATCCCAAAAGCACGCTGTTTTTGAAAGCAAACTCAATTTACATGAGTTATTAATGAGTCTGAGAGAATGATACCAACAAAGATAAATTAATTCGAGGTGAATGATATCTTTAACACTTTCAATATATGGCCACGTCCAGTTGATTTTCAAGACAAAGTCTTTGCTTAATTTTGCCTAAAATTTCATAGAAGATTTGGTTAATCACGGTTTTTTCATACGTCTGCTTCTCAACTCTTGTACGAGTTCAAAACAATTTTGAAATCCAGCATCGATTAGATTCGGTTCAAATCATATATTGCCACAAACCAGGAGCCCATGAATTACAAGAAAGACAGCGCTACATTCGCTATCATTTTAGCAAATTAGGACAAATTGCAAAAAAATTAAAAATTGATAAGATTGAGTACACTCAGGCAGAAGAGCAAGCATCAGGAGAAGGAATGCGAGAGCAAATAGGAGCAGGAGAGATAGCAGGAAAACGCTAACGCCAAGCAATTGGTCTTGAGTGAGAAAAGATTGTAGTTCTTGGGCAATTTATTTGTGCGAAAAAAAACACAGTTGCCTAATTGCAGTGAGTGGAGTTTCCCTTAAATATTTAAAATCGTTGTTTCAGAGGTGTTGACCAGAAATAGTGTTGCTGGCGGCAGAAAATGTTGAAGGCAATTGGTTATTTGATTGAAGAAGTTATTTGATTGAGTTTTGGATACTTGTGGAGAGATTGAATGAAATGGTTTGAATTATTGGCAATCAATAATAAGTATTAGAAAATAAAACTTTTCTTTGATTGCCGAATTTACCAGGTTTAGTCTAGGTTGCAGTTTCAAACAGCCATAACAGCAGTTTTGTTGTGGACAAAATAGTACACTCCCTTTAAGCAGACGATCCACCAAAAAATCTTTCTGAATTCAGATGAAGTTTGATCTCCTAGCCAGTATTCAGCAAAAAAACTTCACATGAGACTTCTAAATTCCCATTAGACTTCTAACATGCCCTCGCACTGGGGAGTGCGAGCGTAGAGTTCATCTGGGAACACGACTGAGACAGTCAGGAAGAAATTTTAAGTGTTGTGGAACAAAAAGATTGAGAGAGTTCGAGAACTGAAAGTTATTTTCAGGTTACGTGTTTTTTGGAAGAAATCAGATATTATCTCGGGACGAGAACTTTTGATTGACCAGAGTGGTGGAAATGCCCAAGCAGAATGATTGTGACGATTAAACAGAAAATGCCGGGAAGAAGTATTGGCGAGATTTGTAGCAGACATTGAAGCCTCAGAGAATCACTCAGAGTAGTAACCAAAAAGACGCTATCTCAGAGAACAACGAAAGGCTTGAGAAACATTTTCCATCTACTGGATAAATTTTTGTGAGGACTTGCCAAATTATTGACTGCATGCTTTAGAAGTACTCACGTGGACAGAAGAAGTGAAAAATTATTTACCAGAGAAGTTGGGCAGCCGGGCCCTTGATTCTTAAAATTATTTGTCATGCATTATTGATAATCCATCAACACGATCGCGCTCGAAATATTCAAGAAACCTTGAAGTAAGACTATTTGACACTCCACAGTGTTATTGGGAGAATTTTGAAAAATGTGATTAAAAAAATTGTTTAGCAGTTAGTTTTACCGTATACAAATGACAAACTATTGTTTCAAAGTGAATTTGTTGACCTAAAACAGTTAACGGGAAATGAATTGTCTTGTTACTTGGATAGGAAAAAAGAAAGAAAAAAGTTATTTTTTGAAATCACTGATCACGAAAACTTCAACCATGAGTTCGTGGCGTAAACCTTGTTCTGCAATAATCTATTGGCTTCGGAGTCAGAGCAAATGCAATGGTTCCCTTGAGGAGACGCTCGTGATCAGAAACAAACAAGAAATCAGTTCAAAGTAGATTAGCAATAGATGCATTTTTTGAGACCTATGTTGATTTGAATAATTTTGTTGGCAGCCGCAGTGTCAAAAGAGACAATAAAATAGCAGAGCAGACTGTGACAAAATCGAAGTCCGGCAATGAACATTTCGAGAAAAATATATAGTAAGGCAAAGCAGGTGGTTGAAATAAACGCAAGCGTTATACAGCTGTAAAATTGCGACTTGAAATAGTGATAAGTGAAGATTTGATTACTAAAAACCACGCCAAGATTCAATCAATACTGAGTGGCAATACACAATTTCACTGAGTTTGAGCCTAAACTAATTTGCAAGTACCATTAAGAACTTACATGGGAGTTTTCAAAATTTCTCAGCAGAGTGTACGTGTTGCTCCGGGATAGAATCACAGCAGAGATCGACCACTCCACAGACTCTGGTAGTAATGGTAATGCTACACATGAAGGTGAAGCCGTTTTTAGCACCTCATTTCTGCAGCTACCGCCAGGAGCTTCCAATAGGACCAAATTGAATGTGAATCAAAGCTTGAATGCTGGGTTACAGTGGTTAAAGTATTAGTTTTGGAGAAAATTGGTGATCAATGGGTTGATAGCAAAACAATGAAGCGTGAAGCTTTGGTTACTTAACAAAACGAACGTGATGTTGACGTGTTTATTACGGTTTTCGGCCTAATTAAACATAAATGTTACAGACAGTCTAATGAAAAATGAAACTATCGAAACGAATTGAAAGCAGGAAGAATACTGGAGTCGCTTTGGATATCGGTGAAGCAGAGTTCACATTGGAAGCAGATCACAAAGACACACTTTCTTTTGACTTGGAGCCTCAATGTTTCCGTATCTATACGAGACATGCGTAACTAAGTTTCTCTCGTGTTGTATTGGACAAAAGTTCGCAGATAGAAGAGATTATACATAAAACAGTTGATGACCAGCTTCTGGTAGACCAAAGCAAGATTGTTACTTTAAGCGAGTCAAGAACCTGAGAACCAAATAGGAGTCTGATGTGCTGCATATCCAGTAGCTGGTGTTCTGCGATAAAAAAGGATTTGAAATTGATATTAACAAATGACGCAAAAAACACTTATGTACCAATAATTGCTGAGGAAATGTAGTTGCGGTACAGCTTTCAGAAGTCATAAATTGCAGCAAAACATTGATTCATTGTTTAAATTCGTTGTCAATGGAACCAATTGGCAAACAAGAGGATGACAAATACAAGAGGAAGGATTGGAACAGTCTTCTCATCAACTTGTTTGTGACAAATATGACCAGAGACGCCTAGATTTGGGTACCCAGAATTGTTATTTGGGATATACAGGTTTAACAAATTTAATCGAATAGTTGTTAGTGTCAGTCCTCATGTACATTTTAGGCCGAAATTTCAGGGGTTGAGACATTGGAAAACAAAACCCAAATATTTCAAGTTGGATCATTTGAATTAACTGTATTGAGAACTTATAAAACTTTTTTAACAAGGTTTCTCTTGTGCTTTTTGTTGATTTTTATCTAACGGTTTTCAAACAAGAGCGCTCAATCAAATCAGTTACATAATCCTACTAGAAAAAATGTATAGGATTGTTCCAATGACAAAAATAGCTGCAAATGTTGAAAAAAGGATGAAAGCAGTATAGCACTTTTAAGGGATTTTCAGTAATTGTTTTGTACGAAACAGAATTGTTATCGTCTTGATGACCTATTAGTATATTTTGATTCTCTTTTGTTTGAAAACTTTCACACATTTTGATATATAACTTTAATTTTCAACTTCAACTTGCTTTTATAGTTGTAACTCTTAGTTTGTAATCTCCCCAGTATTTATTTTTTTTGGATTAAATGCACTTATGAAGAAGTTTGCACAAACGTAGGTCCAAACGTCTAAGAACACATGTTTCAAAAGCATATTGGAGTGCCAGAAAAAAGTTATGTAACAGATGAAAACTAAGGAATTATATTTTTAGTCAGTTGAAAAATAGACGAAACCTGCTATGCAACGTAATTAGGTTGTCAGAAACACTACCATAGAATCTAGAACAGTTTTTTTAGAACAATAGTGGCAGAGAAACACATTTCTTGAAAGTCTAAATGTCTGACAGCACGTTACCCCTCTGCCAAACTTCAGATTTTAGGTACTTTCTGAAGCCCAATTTGCCTCAAACTTGGACAAATTTTGAGAACAAATGGTTACGAAGTAAGAAGGTGAGATTTTCCCGGTATCCCAAACCTTTTCATCTCCATTTTAAAAAAAATAATTAACAAACAATTAGCCAATATTTTTCCACTCTAATGAAAGAAACAAGGATTCATTCCTATCAGAAGCGTTTTGCCTTTATTAAAAGTTGATTAAATCAAAATGATTCGAACCGGTAGCTTTATTTAGGGATGTTTCCACAAATATTAAAACAATACTATAAAAATCCGAAAATTCCGCGATCTTCTCCGTTTTTGTGGTTTCAGAACATTAATTTTTAAAAAATCAAAGCGGAATTTTTTTCCATTCTAAGTGCGCAAAAACGTATTTGGTGGATAGAAAAAACAAGTGTTTCTAAGTGGAATGGTTAAGCATAAGACATGGGTTCCGTTGAATCTTCAAACAAATAAAAACGAGTTAACCACTTCGGTCATCTCGCAAATATTTAAATAAGTAATCTGGAAATTATTAACATTTACGGACAGCAAAATTTTACATAAGATACTCTACAATTTACCCGACCTTGTAAGACTACAATTGCTTTTAAACTTTAAATCAAAATGTTCTAAACGCGACTTGTTCTATATCGCTGTTGTAAACGGATAAAGCTGAGTACCCTAAGGCAAAACAAAAAGATATCAGAAGAACTCTAACGAGCGCAAAAAGAAGCAGGAGAAGGAGAGAAAGACAGACAGAGAGAAAGAGAGAGAGAGAGAGAGAGGGAGAACAAGATCTTGGTTCTCAGTGACAGGACAGAAATGTAGTTATTGTGAGTTCTTTGTGAAAAAAAATTGCGTAGTTGCAGTGATTGCATTTGTTTTACAAAATAATCTATAGTCGTTGTTTGGAAGCATACTAAATTCTGGCCAGAAACAGCGCTGACGGGCTAAAAAAATAAGTGAAGTGCTTTGATTGTCTGCTTGAGGAAAGTATATAATTGAGTGTTGGATACTTGGGGAAAGATTGATTTAATTGATTTGAATTAATGTGAATCAATAATTACAGTTAGACAAAACCATCCTCTTGATCGCCTAGTTTATGCAATTATGTGTTCCTTGATAATTAGAGGAACTCCCAATAATTAGAGGAACCATCTAGTAAAAAATGTTAGAGGAACTTCCGATAATTAGCGGAACCACCTAATAAAATTCTTGGAATATTGAAAGAGTTTCCTGCGCTAGCCAGTCCCCATTCTGAAAACCTTCTAAGGACAAAAGGAGGAAAGTCTTCAAATTGGACCTAACTGTTGGTTAAGACATTTGGCAGAACAGATTAAACATAGATACAAAATATGGTAAAAACCAAAACTTTGCAATTTTGCCACTACAGCTGGAGGGAACACAAAATTTTTGTATGGAGAACCATGAAATGTGATTGGTTTAGTGCAAGCAAATAACTTGCATTGTTTTAGTTATCCTCGCAAGGTTTGATTAAGTTTTCAGCACTTATTAGCAGGAGGTGCTCTGGTATTATGCAAGAAAGCTGAGGAGACACTGAACTTAGAGTCTTTGAAAGTGGGATGGTAGTTCAATTAAAATTGTGGCTAAATAGGTGTTGAATTTTCCTTTAAGACTTGTTCAGCACTGCTTAAACTCCTATTTGCAGCATTCGACGCCTTGAATTAAATTCTTAACTCCGTCAGCACATTTATTGAGTTTTTGCCCACATACAGCAACTTTTTCACAACTTAGTTTGGTTGAAGTTAATGACGTACCGACCCGAGAAGGACCAGAAAGAAATACGCACCATCGAACTCTGATATCAAAAAAGAATAAAATGAAGATGAGAGCAGGGGCATTGCTTTGGTATTTATTAGGTCATATTTTTCTTCGGCTATTTTCAGGTGTTTTCTCCGATATTTTTGATCCTTTTTTCAGCTGTTTGTGATAATCTTTCGGCTATTTTGGACTTTTTTGGTTATTTTTTTCGTTCTCCTGGTTATTTTTGACAGTTGTATGGGTATTTTGACGCTTTTTTCCGCTATTTTTCAGGTTAGTTCGGCTATTTTTGAAGTTTTTTTGGCTAGTTTTGACGTTCTTTCGGCTACTTTTGACAATCTTTTTGTCACTTATGGACGTTTTCATTCTGGTTAATTCTTGCGCTCTTTCGACTATATTAGACTTGTTTCTTTGACTTTTTTTGGCTTTTTTTGGAATTGTGTAGGCTAAACGCTAGACTTTTTTCGGCTTTTTTTAGACGTGCCAAATCTTGACCAAGAATTGCACTTAGACTTACTTGTCTTGGCCAAGACCTGCATTCAGACTTGCACGTCTTTGCCAAGACTTGCATTTTTACTTGAACGTCTTTGCTAAGACTTGCATTTAAACTTGCACGTTTTGGCCAAGACCTGCATTCAGATTTGCACGTCTTTTCCAAGATTTGTATTTTTACTTGCACGTCTTTGCCAAGACTTGCATTTAAACTTGCACGTCTTTGTCAAGATTTGCATTTAGACTTATACGCCTTTGCCAAGGTTTGCATGTAAACCTGCACGTCTTGGCCAAGGCCTGCACTCAGATTTCCACGTATTTGCCAAGACTTGCATTTAATCTTGCACGTCTTGGCCAAGACTTGCATTTCGACTAGCACGTCTTTGCCAAGACTTGCATTTATAATTGCAGGTCTTTGCCAAGACTTGCTTTTAGACTTGCACGTCTTTGCCAAGACGCATTTATAATTGCACGTCTTTGCCAAGACTTGCATTTAAACTTGCACGTCTTGGCCAAGACTTGCATTTATAAATGCACGTCTTTGCCAAGAGTTGCATTTAGGCTTGCACGTCTTTGCCAAGAATTGTATTTAAATTTGCACGTCTTGGCCAGCACTAGCATTTAGACTGACAAGTGTAAAAAGTGACATGATCATAGCTTTGAATCAGTACTTTTATAAGATTTGCAATTAGACCTGCGCAGTACTGACATCGACTTGCCATGAGGTCTGGGTGGAGACACGACTAACCATGATTTAGCCTGCTCTATCTGAGAAGGTGAAACAAAAGCGACGCTGGTAGAACCCTAGCATGATTGAAAATAACTATCAGTTATCAGTCTGATTAAATAATCACTTTGGCGATAATATGTCTTTTATTAGAATAAATTCAGAGCAATTCGTTATATTTGATAATGAACAGGGAAGTCCTTTAAAAAATGCGTCTTTATCAAGATTCCGTTTCAGAATTCAATTTTCAGTCAGGAACCTGAGTCTGTGCATACACGGGTTTCTAAATACTAAAAAGTTATAATTGTGCAATTTGCTTGTTTCCGATTGTGGATATGAGCTGAACATTGTCTGTGTCTGCTCCTTTGTTGTTGATTGCGTGACAGCTGTACGAACCAATGTCATCCTCTGATAGAGGGCTAAAGCAGACAAAAATTTTCATTTTGCAGAGTGTTCCCTAGTCGAGAAGCAAAGTTAATCTTGTAAGATCTTGCAAGATTCTTGCAAAAAAAGGTTTATCCCGCAAGATCTTGCAAGACTTAGTTAATATCGCAAGATCTTTCAAAACGCAGTAAGTCTTGCTAGATCATGCAAGAAAAAGTTAATTTTGCAAGTTCCTGCAAGATTAACTTCTGTTTCCGACTCGGGCTGTAACTGTGATGCTTGCGAGCAAATATCAACGCAACAATTTCAATTTAGATGTGGGTAGAGGATAACATAAAAGATTGTATCATTCGTGAATATAATATCTGCTGATATTACTGGCAACAAAGTATTGGCGTGTTTTAAATTAGATTTTACCCAAAAATGATCTCAGTTAGACCGACTATAGAATCAATCCTTGAGTACTGTCACATAGCTCTATGTAATCATAGGTCAATGGAGTCATTGTTTGTAAAAAAAAACAACTTTGAGTTTAAAATTTTAATCTGATTCTTGTAGGAAGCTGTTAGTCTTACGAAAAATCAAAGCTTCATTCAATTCGCATTTTTTGGAATTTGGTTTGAATTCATGACCTCTTACAAAAGAAGCGACGCTGCTCAAGAAAAGTGTCGATGATACATACATGTATGATGTGAGCCATAACTATTTTTGTGTTCAAAATAGAATGATAAGTGTTATAAGCTTCTTTCTAACTGCAAAATTTTGGGCAATAGCCCCGCTGGTTTTAAATTATTAAGTGTTACTGAGTTTTGAATGCAAGCAATAATGAAGATGGCTGCTAACGAGAATGATAGCCATGCAGTGAGGGAGTGTGAGCTTGGACCCCCTCTTGTCTGTACAGACACTGACTCCCTGTCACCCGGAAGGTCATCCCTAAATGACCCCTCCACCTCCCGGGTCCACGTCACACCTGGGGTAGGGTAGCCCACGCCCTCACATGACAGGGCCACATTTTCACCCACCTGAAACAAAGTCAAACTTGCCTAACAGAAAAATCATTGTTGAACAATATAATTTTTGAGAACTGCTGCTTTGAGTAAAGCTCGTGTTCTTTGCATATTTAGCCTCAATCATCGGTAATTAAAGAAGTTGAAATGGAACTGAAAAGCCTTTTTTTGACCATTTGCTTAAACTTGGTCGGTTTTTCTGTGCGTTTGTGAGAACAAACTTCGATAATCATTAAACAACAAAAACAATTTTTGGATCTTCACCATTCTAGCCCCCCCCCCCCGCACCACAAAGTTATAGCCCCTATTATGGGGTATATTTAGCGTAATTGAGGAGGCTCTACGTTCTAAACGCGGGAGGGGTGAGACTACAGACGAGAGAGACTCATCTTTATTACTTCTTCGGTGCGAGTGGTTCATAGGAACATTGAGCCAGCTAACGATCCGATCTTAAATCCATTCAAAATCACGAAGATGGTTTTTTTTACGTAAGCGCTGCAGTTACTCTAACCTTAACCAAATGTGGGGACTTTGTAATCTTGACAATCTTAGGTCTAGTGAGACATGGGGTGTCTCTGACCATGAACACAGCCTCGTCTTTTCTCTTCCTGGCCCTGGCTTGTGCCTCGTGAAACTGACACACTGTGTCGTACAACACACCGTCACTGCCACACACCTAGCAAAATACAGCAGATGTAAAAGCTAATCGGGTGAGTTTTGTTATGAAAAAAGAACAATAATTATTTGGAGAAACCAAGCCAGACTAATAATTTTCATATCTTAAATAAGATAGCATTGCAAATTTCACATTTCTGGATCACAAAATTTCTTCAGCTCAATTTCCCAAATCTGTATCCTTAGCCACAGGTTTTACTCTGCCAGGACAACTCCGAATCGCTGTTAATCTTATCAACGTTGTAACATCATATAAGAGCTTGGCAAAAATTGAAAAATTTTCTTGTATGATTCTTGTAACGATTTTCCTCAAACAAAAATCTTCTAAGCAAAATGTTTATGCTCTAACTCGGACCCGAGTGCCATAGATTTTCATTACTGAATCAGTATATTCCAATAGTATATCAACGATTCAGTACTGAATCAGAATGACCTGAGGGTACTTTGTGTGCCAAATGTGCAGTATAAACCCAGAAAGCATTTTTTTTCTGAAAATAGGATGTATATGATGTTTCCAGTTTTTCATAATGTTCATAGAATTTTCAGAAAAAATTGAATTTTTCGAATTGAACCCCAAAAATTTTGTTTAAGCAAGAAGATGCTATTTTCAACCATCCAAGCTCTATTATTCATTACTCCGTTCGTTAATTCTACTGAAGCCAAACTGGGGGGTGGGGGTGGGGTGGAGGGTTTTGAAATTAGATTAGCTCGGGTCGGAACATCATGTGCGAACTAACGTACATTAACGAGCATCATTGTTATTTTTGCGATGAACTTTTATGGCCAAAAAGTCAAAATCAAGACTTGTGACATCATTTGAACGATTATCAACGATTGAAAGAGAAATGCAACTTTCGGAACTGACTTTTGTGACCTTGCTTATTCAGCTGTACTTTGTGGCTGTGTGCTAAATATAAGCTATAAATATAATATAAATATATTCCCCCAGGTTGGCTTCAGTAGACTACATTCCCCCAGGTTGGCACACTTGTTTTAGATTGGTTGTCTTCAGTAGAAACCCCCCCCCCCCCCCCCCCCCCCCAGGTTGGCTTCAGTAAAAAACATCCCCACCAGGTTGGCACACTTGCTCCAGATTATTTGTTCCATCCTTATGTTCATAAGAAATTCAGAATTTTACTATGAATTTTTCTATGAAATGGTTAAAAAGTGCCATGATCAGAACTCTGATCATAGTAAAAATCATAATTGAAATTCTATGATTCAGTACTGAATTGTTATGACAAACAGATCCGGGAAGATTCTGTCAGAAAATCATGTAAGTTTACATGGTAACCATCAGTTTGAAATTATCCCTGACACAGTAAATTGGGCGTCTAAAAAACACATTAGGGAAATTGAGCTTTGATAATTTCAGGGACTCAGAAACATAAAAGTTACAATGCCTTTTTGTCTAAAATGTCAAATAAAGAGTCTCAGTTTGTGTCTCATAATTACTGTTGTTATTTTTATATAAAAACTTTGTAGAATTTGAATGGGGGTTTGAATGTCCAATAAATCACAGTGTGACACTTCCTCACTCATAACTCTGTCTTCCGTAGCTTGTGAATCATTTGGTTTAATTGATTCAAGTACCGATTTTCAGAGCTATGAAGCCAACAAAAAATAAATTTCTAGAAGGTTCTAATGGCTCACAGCAAAGCAATAAAATTTTGCATAGAGCTGCTGTTATTCGCAAAAACAAGATAAATTATTATAGTTCACTACTAGCAGATACCTTCTGAGATGTGATTGGACATTTGCACACTCCAATCAAAGACATCAGTCCACCATCAACTTCTTCATCATCGTCTTCATCGCTCGATTGTTGAGACGAAAGACAGTCGGTTCCAAATCCACATGGACGGGTGAGTGGTTCGTGGCTGTCTCTGGCACAGGAGTCTCCATCAGACAGGGGACATACAGCACAGCACCCACACACGTCAAGAACCAAATCAACTGAGCAGGGTGGGGCTGGAAAATAGAACAGCATGTTATCTAAATTTTAAAAATTGCTCTAAGAGCTGAAACGAGCTCTAAATTTATGTGTTAGTTAATGCCCAGTTTGAGGTCCTCCTACAAAGAAAATTCACATCCATGCCTAATTTGGGTAGGAAAAAGCCCGGGCAGGCCGAGATCAGCTATGATCCAGGCTTTTGGCGCGATCAAAACTTCCGTGCTTTCATTTGCTCTTTTAAAAGTCTGATCAATTATATTATGGTTAACGAAACAAGTTCTCTTTATGCAAACTTTCATGTCCTCACCTTCCGTTTAAATGATGTATAACTTCAACTTGTTTTTCAATCTCCTTAAATGTTTTGCCAAAAACTGGTCGTATTAAAAAAAATCTTCTGATCCTCTAGGTCAACCTGTTTTACAAGCTAAAAAAAGGTGTCTATGCGTCATAAACGAGTGAAAGAGGTCAGATGCAAACCTCCAACTGGCGTGGGACGGTCTCATCAAAAATCATTTTGGTCTTGGATGGTGTGGCCAGAACTCCTTTTGGTTTTTATATGGTATGGCCAGAATTTTGCGCTTGGTATGTCTGATCTGAGGTTATTTCGATCTGGGGCCTCAAGCAGAGCAGGATAGTTCTAGATAAAAATGATTTCCTATCAAGACTAACTTGAGCACGATCAATGTAAATTTTGCAGTCAAAGCTATACTGTGTCTGATATCAACAAAGCTGCCGTACAGACTGATCAGTGCTAATGTTAACAAAGATAAAGCCCGGTGAAAAACTTCGAGTGTTATTTGATACGACAATGTAAACGCAAGTGGTTTTGATTTAAAAGGACTTAAAGGGACTTTATCTCCCTGTTCAAAACTGATTTCGAGTGCACTGAGTGCACAAGTTTGATCGTATCGCAATTTAGTTTAGTCAAATTTAGATCTGAACACGGTATTCTGATCACATAACACTATTGCGGTCTGATTAGAGATGATTTTGGCAACGGACTTCGTTAGCAAATAATCTGACCTCCTCGCCCAAATAATGTGACCTCCTCGACCTACTTGCCAGCTGTTTGGCTTCTTTGACAAAAAAGTCTGCCAATAAACAAAATTTTGTTACCCGATTAGAAATTTTTCATAAACCTGGCTTTACCTGGATCTGGACATTTCACGTCTATGCAAAGTGGGCAGGTTGGATGATTGTTTTTCCCGTCAGCAGCGAGAGATATCACCAACAAAGACAGCGAAGTGATGTACAAAGAGATTTTCGCTCTCATTTTCTCTAACTATAAAACTGAGCAGCCTAGAGAAACAAACACAACTAATGTATTTACAAATGTTTCAGAACTCTTTCAGAAAGAACAAACTCGTTTTATATTTTCTCTTGTCAAGTTTGTTTGTTCTTCTTGGTGATGGACTTGTGAGAATAGGCAGACGTTTTGTTAGCAGTAAGAAGCTGGTTGTAATAAACATGCTACGTTTCAAAAAACGCCATAAATATGATCCGTTTACAGCTCCAAATCACCTATTTTTTGAATTTCTGTTTTGAGGATAACTGTCGCTTTAAATGTTGACTACATTTATGACCAATTCTGGTTAAAGTTTACATCTCAGAACCCGTGCCGAACTCCAAGTGTAAATCAAAACAGCCAAATTTCAATTCGAAGTTCAAATCAAAAATTTTAAAACCAAACAAGGAGGCTCGGTAATGTGCGCACGCACATAAAGTTCCGACCCCGCTCATCCACATTCTTAACTTAATTGGCTACCGAATGATGAAGAGATAAAAAACATAGATATCCTTCAATAAACAACCAATGGAATATAATAATGCCGCGCTAGAGGGCCGATGACAGTTTATGATAATAGAACTACTAAAAATACCATTAAAATAATAAAAAACAAACATTATTTAAGACCACAACTCGTCTACAATAAAAAAAATCATAACAAAATCAAACTCGCGTCTGATAAAATCTAAACAAAACAAGTTAACCTATGCTTCATTAGAAAAAATATGGGACCAGTTCTCAATGCGACTGGTTAACAGGTCTACAAAAAATGAAAAAATAGCAAAGAGGTGCAAAGTTAAAAACTAGGTTTCTATTTTTGAAAACAATTAACTTCAAAGATATTAATGTCATTAGATATCACCTGAAATCACTGAAATTTTCATTTATATCTCTATAGGAAGCAACTGAGACATACCAGAATTTAATCGTCAATTACGCAAATTTTTAAAGGCGTTGGACCTTACGATTATTATTCTAAACCAAAAAGAAAACAAAATCCTCTAAAATGTACAAATACATAAAAATCTCAAAATCTCAAACATTTTAGAAGTGGTAAAAAAGACGAGGAACGAAAGTTTGAAGCTAAAACTGTTAAAAGGGTTAATTTATAGCTCACTGCAAATGGGTTGTGACTTGTTTTTTACAAAGACTGAACCACAATTTGCCCAAAAAACTATTTTAAAAATTGAAAAAGCTCAAAAACCCAACTTTGTTTTGGAACAAATTTAAGATTTCATAACAGATAAAAGATTTCAACAGAAAGCGAAGGATTAGGTTGCGACACCTCAGGACACTAATTGGGCCTATTAACACTGAGACCACGCCACGACCCCACAAAATAACAAATACATATCAAACCCACAAAGAAGCCAAAACTTCAAACAATTTTACGACATCACACTATTCAAGGCATTATACTCATAAAATGTTACCCACAAAAACTGTAAATCATCCTTTTCTCCTCATCCTAACATCAACGAGCCTTCCCTATAAAAGGACAACGTAGACACGACAACAAGAAGAAATCCGAAAGTTGAACAGTATATAAATCTCGAAAGCTATTTTTTGAAATTAAACGGTCGAAGCAATCAGTCACAACGTATAACAAAGCGCAATAAAATTGAATAAGTCAACAAACGTAATTGAGACTTATAATCAGTGAGATTGAGTCACGTGGTGACCAAATTGAAAGCAAAAAAAGACAGTTAAAGAAAACTGTTTTAAAAAATTTACTTTGAAAGTCACTAAAACAAACAGCTATAAACTGAAATCGTTATCTAGGTGGAGTTGTACGTCCTGGGAAAGCATTTGAGATCTATCGTTATCAGGTATACGGCGGACAAAAACAAAAGGAAAGAGAGACATAGAAAAACAACAAAAAAAATCCGCAATATTTTGCGAGATAACTTGGTCTCAGCCCAATAAGCATAAACTATTCAACAAAAACAATTAATATATACAGATACGCTTTTTTCCAACGCTGTTCAAATTTCCTACTATGCTATCTTTCAATTAGATTTGCCAACAATGTGATAATTCGAGAAAGAAACGAAATTGAGTCATAAAAATTGCAATTGAGCTCAAAAATGAAAATGAAAAAAAAAGTTATTTGAAAACGCGTAGTATCAAAACAAGGAAAACAAAAGTTGATTATCAAACAATAATGTATTACTTGCACCAAATTGTTATTTGACTGTTTTGACTGAGGCTGCTATCGAAGTTGAGAGAAAAAAGATAAAATAGCGGCAAAATTCGAAAATTCACCGATCTTTTCTTAAAATGAATACATTCAAAGTCATAAGAGACATTAGATAATAACTGGAAGAATTTTCTAGGTTCATCTATACATCCTAAAAAATTTACTGAATCTCTGATTGGGGACACTAAGTTGTTGGGCTACAAAAAGTATACCAAATGAAAGCAAATCTCAAGAAGTCTACAAAATTTTTACGAAAACAATTGGTCAAAGCCATAAAACCCATAACTCTTATACCATATTATAATTTCGTTGAACATCTTGTTTGCAAATTATATCTGTCATTAATTGAGCCCTGATTTGAGATTCTTGTCAGTAATTTACATAAAAACATTTACATAGCGGAAATGCTTTGGAAAAAGGTCGCGCCCCATTTAAATCTAAAAATTTTTTTATCGTAAGGATCCACGGTGAGATCAAGATCAGCACAGATATTGCTGTGCGTCTAACAAAACATTCAACTGTTCAAATAATTGCGAATCAGATCAATTTTTAAACAACATTTTCAGTTTGTCAAAATATAACTAATGCTTTTTTTTAATTAACGAGTTTAAATTTGCAAAAAATTTGCAAAATTATGATCCAGAGGACTCATAAAGCATGCGGGATTACCACAAGCTCCTCTCTGAGCTGAAGAAGATTTCGACCGCAGTTTTAAGGTGACCACTTCCACCAAATTTAAAGCAAATATGCTAAATAAAGCAGTTATTTTTCTCGAAAAAAGTCTGATTTTTGAAAAATTTAGCATAAATTCTAGCCAAAAAACTCGGATCGAACAACTCAGCAACACTCTTTTATCTTTAGAGATGAAGTAAAAAGCAGTACATTTAACAATTTTTACATTTATTTTAAGCAAAATTGACAAAAGTTTGGTGAAAAGTACTGAAAATGTGAATAAAAACAGCAATTATTCACAAAATTTAAACCTCAATATCTCCCTATACAAAGCGAAAAAAGAAAAAAATCTTTTTAATTCCTTATTCTACGCTGGACTGGTTTGCTATTGATACCACTCACAACTCTCTACGATGATTATATCGATCGGCCAAAAATGACTGAACAAAAAAGAAAACCCATTTGAGTAAATAGTTCCTGCCTCCCCACTGAAGTGGGGGTCGCAACAATTGAATCGGTACTGACTCAGAGACTGATCCACGTCATTTTTTCACTTTTTTTGCGTGTCAGACTTGAGGCACAATTGAGATAATAGACGCTTGAATATAGGATACAATGGTCTAGTAGCTTTTGATCATCAAGAAAATTTTCTCCAAGATGGAATGCAGTCCACAAATTGAAAAAAGTTATTTGACGTTTTCTTATCAAGCAATTAAAATATTGCACTTCGTAATTAATAATTGTTCCATTACTTAATTGGAACAATTAAATAAGAAATGAATACATGAACTACTTCTCTCTATAAAATGAGCAAAGCATGAAGATTAAGATGAGCTTAAATCGATGCTATTGAAGAAACTTCTCAAATTTTTTATCTGTGTTCTCTTAAAAAATTACTTTCATAAATTTTTAGAATAAAGAAAAAGACTAATTGAAAGGTCTATTCGAGATTTGCCATATTGTAAAACAATGCTTAGTAATGTTAAAAAAATGTTCAAGATCATTTGTTCAAGATAAAGTTATCATTTTATTTTATTATCCAATTGATCTGCTGTTTTATGGAGAAAAATTTTATCATGATCAACATTACGATGCAGAGGTATACCCAAATCGTCAAAGGCAGACATGCCCGTTGCGTGTATCTCATGTTCGTTTTTACTATGTTAATACATTGAAAGTGGAACAATATTGCGGAAAATAGCTACTTTAGCAGAAACCGGCAAAATGGAAGGGAATATCGTATCCCGTGTTCGCAAAAGTGTCCTAATTCTAGCCGCGAAATACAAGTACAAACTCAATAACCTATTTTTCGCGCGAGTTGTATCACGCATCCGCTCCATTTATGTATCGATTTTTCGCACGCAGTGTAGCTCGATTTCGCACATAATCCGCAATTAAGCCTAACTTAATTACTACTTACTCAATTAAGCCTAAATTATTACTATTAGTAGTACTTTATTACTGCTTTATTACTACTTACAGTAATTTATTACTACTTATTACTACTTATTAGTACTATTTATTACTACTTATTAAACTCGGCCAGTCCCACATTGATATAAAAAGTCGTTTTTTCGGGAAAAAAATCAACCGTTTTTGTGGTTGCATGTATTTAAAGTGCTTTAAAGCTTTGAAAGCTTTAATTAAATCTTTATTAAAATGCTTATTACTTGCTCAAACCGCGTGCAAATAATAGATACTTAAATTGAGCGGAAACGCGCTACAAGATTTGTTACCTATTTTTCGCACCGAATGTTCTTTTAATTCGCAAAATTGGCGGAACCCCTTTTGCGAAAGTAGGATACAAAGATGTCTCCTAATTTCGTTCATTGTATGTATCTAATTTTCGAGACAATTTTACAAAGGCGGAAATTTTGGGGTATACCTCTGCATCGTAATGAGATTTTGCAGAAAATATAATGATTTTGTAACGTCATGTCAAGCTCAAGAAAAATTGAGCAGAACAAACATTCATCCATGATTCATCAAACGGCGAAGAAAAGGAAGGGAAAAATACCATAAAATTAAACTTTTGTATCCCAAAACACATTAAACATTTCTTTTGAAGCAATTTTGTATCAAATTTATTGATACTAATGAAAAAGTATCGAGTATTCTATTATATTTAATTATTATAACTGCATGGAATTTCGTTTTGATGTGAATTGTTTTTGTTTAGCTGTCTTCAGGATTATTTTAATGCTGATCAATTAATTCAAACTTTATTACTGTTTTTTTTAAAATGTTCAAAACGATTTTACATTGTCTGCAAGTTAAAAGGTTTGGGCTCCAAAATAAAGATATAAAAACATCCGAAACGACTGGATTGATGCGCAACGAAACATCAACTTATAAATGTGATATCTTTTGTGAATTTTTTTCACTCGAAAATTTTTACGCAACGGTGTTTCCATTTGAGTTGAGCTAAATTATCATTGAGTAAAAAATTGTTTGCTACCTTTCTGGTGTCTAAGCAAAAAGATTTTATTAAAATTTTTTGAAACATTACCTCCTTAAAAACACCCTAAGCTAAAAACATTTTGATAATTCAGTTATCAAATAATAAAAAAAAGTATTGGATTAGTCGCTTTAATAACTTTTATTGCAACAGTTTGAATTCAATTAGCAATGAAATATTTATAGCAAGAAAACGATCTATTTCACGAATTATTCCGCTTTTTACTTAGAAGTTTTTTGAACATCACTTGAGTAGACATCACTTAGATGATATCTCCAAAATGATGAACTAATTTGATTTGTTCTTTTTTTACAATATCCTTTAGTCATTAAAAATTTGCGTATATTCAGTTAGGTGAAATTTTCAGAAAAAAACGGCACGGGAACTAATTAAAATTCCCTATTCTCGTCTAATTATAATCCTGGAGAGATAAATTGTTTTCACCTCTTCGAAAATTTATCATTTTAAAGTTCTAAGGCTTTGATAATCAACGTTTCCAATTTTTTAACCTGTCGACATTAACTGAATGTTAACACAATAATTGGCTTGTAGCCCTCTTCAATGAAAGATCTATAATGTCTCTCTCTTAGTTTTTGGAAACCTGTTTATACCGTGTTTGCGGTATGCTTCAAAATTTCATTTCAATTTCAGTGCGTAAATTTTTTAATGTAATTTTTTAAATAAAATGATATCCGGAGAAATTGTTTAAAATAAAAATTTTTTTTCGAAAAAAATTAATTATCCGAATCTAAATGTATCCGAATCTAAGGAAACAATGTATCAACAATTTTTCAAATTTTTTGGCATGCAAATTCTTAATTTGGTCCCAAAAATTTTCATTTCGGCACTAGTTGTACCATAACAAGCTTATCTCTATTTTTTTTAATTTTTTTTTAATATCCACTGCAGAACAGAGTAACATAAATTCTGTTTATAAAACTAGACCCTCTACTGCTTATCTATCTGATAAGCAGACTCTTAAATCGGAATTTGCCTTAGTGTAATAAATATGCAACAATCCGCCAAGTTTTTCATTTCAGCAGCACAAAATTTTTGCCGATCAATACAATAGATAATTGATCAATTTTGATGGTAACAAAGTCAATGAGAGGAGAATCTGTCAATATGATCTCTTTTGTTGCTTTCATAGACAATTCTTGTTTTGTTATTCAATCTTACGGTATCAATATTGCAAAGTTCTCAGACTAAGGTTATTCATAAACAAGGAGGCTCAGTAATGTGCGATTGCACACAAGGTTCCGACCCCGCTCATCCATAATTTTGGCATAATTGTCTACCAAATGAGGAACAAATAGAAAAACCCAAAAATTCAAATTTTCAAAAAAATTGGTAAGTGAACGAAAAGATAGCCTCCAAAGCAAATGACTCATTGGAGTAAAAAATGATGCATTAGATTGATGAGATATGCCAATATTAAGAAAGCGAGTCAAGACGAACAGCAATAACAAAGATCAAACAACATCAACAAACATTAATTACAACAAAAACTTTGTCCGTTTTAAAAAAAAATTAATAACGAAGTCAAAAAATTCTCAGATTAAACTGAAACTAAAAAAAAGATATGGGACCAGTCAATAATAAGACTTGTTAACAATTAGACAATAAAGAACAAAAACAGTAAAGTTGAAAAAAATTAGCTAATTTTTTTTAAAAAACAATTAATTTCAGAGTAATGAAAACCGTTAGAAATCGAATAAAATATCTCATAGGTTTACAATTTCCAATGTTATTATAGAAGGGAAATTAAAACTGTCAGTATTCAATTTTTATGCGGTTACAAAAAGAACAACAAATAGAAAACAAACAAAAAATCAGTTAAAACTTGCCAGAAAAGGCTTTGAAAGCTGTAAAGCCATACTTTGGCCCTCAAAAAATGTTTGATCGCACCTTCTGTGGAGGACACCAATAAAGTATTATGTGACCTTTCATTAATGAAACTATGTAACAAATAGACAAAAAGAACGGCAAAATTAAGTAAAACTTGTTTTATTTCGAAAAAAATATTTCCAAAGAGATGAAAGCCATTAATTGTAAAACGAAATAATGAAATAGATTTGTTTATTCTCCCGAAGGAAGCCCTTCAACGTAATTGACATGTTTTACGTGACCTCTCATTAATGAAAGTAAGCAACAAATAGACAAAAAGAAAGGCAAAATTAAGTAATACTTTTTTTTCGAAATAAAAATTGTTTCCAAAGAGATGAAAGCCATTATTATAAAATGAAATAATGAAATATATTAGTTCGTTCTTCCGCAGGAAGCCCTTGAGACGTGCAATTATCCAGAATATGTTTTACGTCTACAAAAAGAACGTCAAATTTGACTAAAATTAAAAATTAATTTACTTTTTTGTGAAAAACGCTTGACGAATCCAAAAAAGTCATAACAAATTCTTAAAAAAATTTAAATTTTTTGACACCAATTTCTTTTGACACTTTTCCTTGACAACAATAAAGTCATATTTGGCCTGTAATTAACGAAAATAGTTAACAAAATGACAATAAAAGGAAACAAACTGAGAAGTTAAAACGTGTTTTTTTTTGGAAAACAATTGTTTTCGAACTCTTGAAAGCCATCAGCCATCTACTAATATCAGAAAATCGACTTAATTATTCTTTCATGAAATTTTATACGATTAAAAAGACAAACTGAAAACTGCAGTTAAAGACAAAATTAAAAAGTTCAATTCAATTCTTCGAGAATGTAGTGTCGAAGCCGTTAAAACCATAATCTATATCTTCAAGGATTATAATATTATCACTTGTTCTATACTTTGAACACCAATAATGTGACATATGAACTGTCAAAAACGTGATAAGTTAGAAAACTAGAAATTGTGAAAAATGGGCAAATACCAAAAAAAGAAAATGTGAAATCTAGTATTATCAAAGCCTGAAAACCATAACTTAAGGCATAAAACTGCAATAACGACTAAATTTGAATTCGGTAGAAAGAAGAAGCATTCTTTAATTGCCGACCCTAAGCTACAAGTTGTCCAAATTAAGATAAAATTGGAGGCAAAGTTCAATAAGCCATTTTTTATTTAAAAATCAAATTTTTTTAAAAGTCAAATCGACCACAAGCTTTCAAGTAATAAACTAGACACACTATTTTGGATTTAATTAGGAGTCAGTCGGACCTGTCAATGGTGAGTTTTGATTTGAAATATTCTGTTATTTTTTTAATACCAAAAGGATCAAATTTTTTTAATTAAAAATGGCTGACTGATTACAACCTGAACTAATTTAGATCTCAGCAGTTCAAGATTAGTCCAAAACTAACCCTTTTAACCATGTTTGTCCATTAAGACCACTCAATTTTTCGAATGTTACAGATATAGATATTTAGCTATTTAAAAAATCAAAAATAAATTGCCGAGTTTTTTTGATATTCAACGAGTAAAATTAGCAAAAAACGGCACAGTTTAACGGAGCGCTTGCAACCGAAGTTGAAGCAAAAATAGCCCTCTTCTGAGTCTACAAAGATTGTTTTAGTGGTCTTTGGTTGTCTACTTCCTACAAACTTAACCAAAGTGGATTAAAGAAACTCTAATTCGTGCTGTTTTTGTTGAAGAAGTCTGAATTTTGAAATATTTATGCAGATTTTTGACAAAAAATTCAAAATAAAAATAGCCGAGATTTTTTTATATATTTAAAAATAAAATCAACAACACGTTCTAAAAAAATGTTGACAAATTTTAGCAAAATTGGCATAAATTTAGTCGAAAATTGGCAAAAATTCCGGAAGATGTGAACAAAATCAACGGAACTCACTCTATTTTCTCAAAAGTTTAAACAGTGATAACTCCCCGTAAAATTCGAATATCAGAAAAATCTTTTTAATTCTATATTCTATGCCGGATAAGCTTTCTAATGATACCAGTATCAATTCTCTACAATGAATATATCGATCGGCCAAAATTGACTGAACAAAAAAACCCATTTGAGTATATAGTTCCTCCCCCCTCAAGAGGGTCGGAACAAATACCCAAAATGTCAATCAACGCTATAATTAATCTTCATAATCATTTGTTGTTCTTTCGTTTGAGCGTTGACGGATAGCAATAATACTATTAGGCAACAGTACTGTATCATTAGATTCCAATCACTGGTTTGGATCTCTCGCGTTTGCAAACATGACAATAAAAAAATTTTTCATAGAATCTCATCAATTGATTTTTAGGCTGATCATGATATCGGTAATAATCGCACCTTGTGTCTGAATTTGATCTTTTCAGTGCTAAAATTTACAACCTAAAATTAATCATGGAAAAATCATGACTTGAAATTCCGTGGCCTCAGCCCGTATCTATACATGTAATTACAGTGAGCCCATTTTATTACTAATAATGAACGGTTTGTAGTAAAAAATTAAATTTGAATGTCATTTTGTTCAAAAAGTGAAGAACACTCATAGAACTTCTATTGAATCTATCAAAAAGTAACTAATCACCACACCTATTGTGAAGAATTGTGAAGGCATTAGTTGTAACCACCATTGATTTAATTTTGTGTTCGCTGCAGGCGCCACTCATGGTAGAATTGAGAACAGTTATTAAACACAAGATCCTCCTTCAAACTATACCTGTATGAGTGTGTTCTCACAGTGAGAGCCATCACATCACAAACAGCACAATGCCATTTGCTGTGGTTTCAAAAATCACGTCGTTGGCGTTGAGAGTCTCTCAAATGACAGCAAAATAGACACTTGAAGATAATTTACCAGCCGAGCGTATCACCAAAATAGACTGTATTGCTGGTTATTGTTGGTTACAACAGCACAGCAAGTAATCGAGCAGTTGCTTTGATCTGTTGCGCTTATAATCACATCAGATGCAGTGTTTGCATTGATGTTCAAATAGCATTCAAGTAGAAGCAGGTAAGTGATATTTAACCCGTTTTCACAATTCCGATCTTTTAAAAATTTTTGTTCCGACACCCACTTTATAGTGGGGAGGGAGGAACTATATACTCAAATGGGTTTTTTTGTTCAGTCAATTTTGGCCGATCGATATATTCATCGTAGAGAGTTTTGAGTGGTATCATTAGAAAGCACGTACATACCAGAATATGGAATTAAATAGATTTTTTTCAAATTTCGTTTTTTACAGGGAGTTATCGAGGTTTAAAATTTTGTGATAATTCGAGTTTTTATTCACATTTTGCGTAATTTTCGCTAAAATTTGCTGAAATTTGCTAATATAATTAAAATTTGTTAAAGATAGATTGTTATTGTTTTCGTCAAAGATAGAGGAGCCTTGCTGAATTGTTTGACTGAAGTTTTTTTGGCTAAATTCTTTGATAAAATTTTCAGAATTCGAACTTGGCACAAAACTTATGCTTTTCTTGGTCCAATTAGTTAAATTTTGCCAGAAGCAGAGACCTAAAAACCGCTGACACTGACTCCGTAATCTCCAAAAGAACTCTAGTCGAAATTAGGCGCCCTATAAAAGTCTTCTAGAATTAAAATTTTGCCAATAGTTATACAAAAAGAATCTTTGTTTTTTTTATTTTTGAAATATATAATTTACCCAATGATCTACTCAACAGATGTTTGGAAAAATTGGGTGGCTTTTTGAGCGCGTGGCAATATTAGGCATAGGTTTGCTCTCATCATGGAGTCTTTCAATCAGAAATTTTTGTTTTTTATTTGGGCGCTGCTTTTTTTTCAAAAGATTTTGCTTCATTGTTTTTTAAGTTAAAAACTGACAAAAATTTCAATTCGAGGCTCAATTATTCAGAGCTTCGATTTACGTGAAATTGAGGCCAAAGTGGCATATAACTTTTTATCAGAGAAACCTAATCTTTTTAATGGTTTTGACGAAGAGTTTCAGTAAACTTTAAGTGGGTTATTGTGTTTCGCCTTATTTTTTGCAGTCTGATTGCTGGTCCTCACCAATCAATTATTCAAATAGCTTCTTCAAGAGGTTAAAAAGAACATATGCTATGGATTCGGTTGTTATCTAATGTCTCTTATGACATTGAATATAAGGCTTTAAGAAAATTTCGTGATTTTTTGAATTTGACAATTTTTTGTATCTCATTTTTGTCGATTGTTATCTTATTCTCAGTAAATACAGGTCAAGTTTCTTTAATATAAGACAAAAATTATTCTTTCCGGTGGTTTTGTTTAATTAACGGCTTCTTGGTTTTGGCACAAAGAGTTTTCACACTTTCTCAAAATTTTGTGATTTTCGTGCATAAATGCCCATTTTTGCTGTTCATTTTTTTGTTTTTTTTTGGTTAATTGTCACATTACCAACACAACCAATCGAAAGGTGCGCTTAAATTACGCACTCGAATATGTCTATAGCTTTTATAACATGGTTTTAAGGACAACGACTCCGTCCTCTTGCAGAATTTTGTAATTTTTTTTAATTTGCTCTGTTTTCGTTGTTTTTATTTCTGTTGTCGTATTCTATATATTGGGTAATGAAAGTTCTCAATGGTCACCTAAGGATATACAAATGAACAGGACGACTAAAATTGGTATATAGCTAATGGTTTTAACGAATTTCAAAATACTTTTCATCAAAAAGAATTAAAAGTTTTCTTCAATTTTTAATTTTTGTTCTATTTTTCGTAACTTTTTCGTATTTACAATTTCATATCAAATTGGTAACTTAGCATCATTTTTGACAAATCGTCGAGGCTGTTTTGACTGGTGTCTCTTATGGCTTAATCAATTTGTTTAGGAGGAATTTTGTGAGCTTTAGATGCTTTTCAATGTGTGGTTTTCTTTTTGTTGTCATGTTGAGATATACGTTTTATAAAAGGACTTTATAATATTCAAAGGAGACCGAACTGAAGATTCAATATTCTTGATTTAAATATGTTATAAAAATAATGTCTTCAACACTGTGATTTCAGGTTGTTTGAGAAAATTTTGTCCTGCATGAATTTATTGTTATTTTATAGTCTTCTGACTTAGTCTTGATAAAAACAAGCGCACTTAGTTTTCTATGACGCTGGAAGATGAACTGTATTTTTTGTTTGTTGAAAGCTAATGTTTGTCAACAGTTTCGAAAATATTTGCCTTTAAGAACGACCAACGATTTCCGAGCTTTGCCAATCTTTTTTTCTGTTAATTTGTTGCTTAGTTTCTCTATAGACAAGTCACATCCATTGTCTGGTAAACTTCATTTTTCTCTTTATAACTGTTTTTTTCCACAAACAGTCTTTGATCTTTGTTCTTAGTACTACTAGATTTTTATAAAAAAAGTCGTGATTCTTGCATATTTGCAAAATTCTATCTTGCATTATCACAATATTGGCCGCTTCCATTTCCATTTGAAAAAAAATCAGCAAAATTTAATGCTCTTAGTGAACAACTTAGTGAAAGTTTAAATGGCTGGGACACCATTTTCTTGCAAACACTGATTTTTTTGTTTATTTTTGCCTGTATTTGTTATTCTTTTTTAGTCGTATGACATATCATGGATAATGTAAGGCCTCAATCACTTTCTATGGAGGTATATAAGAATATCGCAATTATTTCAGTTGAAACATAATGTTTTCAATCAGTTGGACTTTTACTGTATTAAACAAAACTGGCAGCAATTTGTTAAATTTTACCCATTTGCGCTTTTCTTGTCGACTTGTTTTCAGTCGCATTGAGGAAAAACCACATTCTTTCCTAATGAAGTTCAGGTTTCTCTATCTTTAGTATAGGGTTGGTAATTAGTTGTTTTATAAAAGGGACAACGAGTTTTGATTGTAACTAATATTCGTAAATATTTGATTTTCATGGCTGTCTTTTCTGGTCGTCACATTAATGACAGGTCTTATCGGCCCTATAAGGTTTATTTTTTATATTCATTTAGTGACTTGTTGAAGGATATAATAATTTTTATCAATTCCTCATTTGCTAAACAATTAATTGAAGAATGAAGATGAGCCGGTTCAGAACATTATGTGCGAAGTCACATAACCGAGCCTCGTTTGAAATATAAAATTTCAACCGCAAAATTTTTCTGGTAACTTGTTTTCCTGTAAATCAGTTTCTTTTGTTTTCTATCATGACCGAAATTGTCCGCAACACAAAAAACTTGATCTTTTCTGTAAAATAATACGCCATATTAAGCCTGGAAAAATAACTTTGCGTTTTAATGTTATATTTTATCACTATATTGAGAAATTGATAATTTGTTGGAGTTTGGTTCTACTTTTTTTAACTTCTGCTTTTTTCAGTTTATAATAAAACAGAAGTTAAGAAAAAAATAAATAATAAATTCTAAGAAAAAAATAAATATAATACTTGAATTTCGTTTTTCTAAGTGAAATTCCCTTTTCTCCTTTTTTGTGTGGGTAAAACACCAAAAAAACCGGCTCAAATTTTGGTTTGCGTTCCTGGTTCTTATTTTTGCGACCAATAAACACACAAGTTTCTGAATTTAAATCTGATACTAAAAGAAGAAATTGAATTACTAATTGTTTTCGAAAATGACAATGTTTGCTACAACAATAAAATTAGACAAAAATCATTGATTGAACGAAACTGCCTACAGTGACAGGTTATATACGCTCGCAAATCCACTTTTTTTAGGTTTCAATCAAAGCCTTTTTTCCTGTTTTTAAATTGGTCAACCGACATCTTAAGTATGAACGCAAGTTAACAAACGAAAACTCAAATACCCAACAAAACGTAAAAAAGCGATATTTGGATTTGGACACATAGACAAACACACACATATACTTACATACACACAGGCGCGGACTCAGACAAACACAGAGAAAGAGCGAGAGAGAGAGAGAGAGAGAGAGAGAGAGAGAGATTAAGATTATGAAAGAGAGAGGAAGAGAGAGAGAGAGAGAGAGAGAGAGATATTAGAGGGTTTGGGTTGCGAAGGTTTAAACTTTTGACTTGATGGCCGTACTCCTAGTATACACTATCTTTCTAAGCCTGATAAGTCTCACAAAATTACTTAAGGATTTAAAGATGTATATTTGACTAACTACTTTGGTTATAAGATTTATATAAGATTTATAAAAGTTTAACATAGATAAAATCTAAAGCACAACTTGAAGGTTATATAATTTAGCTAAGATATAAAAACTCAACTTTAAAAGACAAGGTCGGAAGGGTTGGAGAACTTTGCTAACTTATAATTTTTATCAGTAACTTATTATTCTCTTTTGAATAAAGTCCTGACTTGAAGATATCTCTAACTATTCGTTATTCGATATAGTTGAGAAAGAGTTTGGCAATTCCGATTCGAATTACTTTTATTTGAGGTTATTTTCTCAATTTGGAGATATTGAATTCTCAGTTTCTCTGAGTTGTTAATTCTTAATTCTCAAAGTAGTGATTTTTACATTGCTATATATAGTTGTCAGAACGGGATAAATCCCGTCCTGCTGGCTGGACGGTAAAATGTCCGTTTGGCTGGACGGAAGGACATTTTACGCAATTTGAATGGTTCAGCATAATTGCATCATTCTATTTTTAGAATGATGTAATTTGAATACTTAGCTTAGTTAAGCTAAGTATTCAACATAAACATTACTTTAGTACATCCCGACCCGGTCCTTAATAATGGTAGATCGAAACAATCTGCATAAAAATTTTACAAAATATGTATGATGAAACAACTGCATAATAATTTACAAAAAAAAATAATAAGGGTTAAATATAAAACTTTACACGCACTGTTTAAAATATAAAAAAAGTTTTTGTGACTCTCCTCCGGGCTTATAGATTTGAAAAATTTTCTTGATCACGGAAGTCGCTGTTACGGTAGTCACGTAATTCTCGCAGCAGGCTGTCATTGCGCTGCTGGAGCTGAAAGTTCTTGTATCTCTCTTTTAGAAAACTCTGCTCGAGGTTACGGATGTAACTGTCTTCAGAGCTTTCTAAATTAGCGGTTAAAAGATAGAAAGGGACGGACAAAATTTGCTTGTCAATCCCCAAGTTCTTTGCTCGATATCTTTTGGTTTTTGGGTTGTATGACATGAGTTTATACAAATTTGCGTGCTTCTGCAGCTTATAATTCAAGCTCATGTCATATTTCGGGTGCCACTTGAAGCTTGGTTTGCACACTTGATGTTCTGTGTTGATTTGGCGGTTGATTTTGTCCTGCACAGTAGGTGCCTTTGGCATGACTGCTGCCACTGGTGGTTGGAGTTGTGATGGTCCCGGTTGTGGTTGTTGCTGAGGTTGCTCTGAGGGTTGTTCTTGTTGCTCCTGTGATTGTGGTTCCACAGTTGTCATTAGATATTCCTCTACAATATCGGTTGGGAGTTCCAATGGGGGCTGATCATCTAAGAGCTCCTCAAATGCTGGCAGAAGAAAATTGTTGTCATCTAGTGCTATGTTCTAAAAGGGATTATAAAAGTTATTTATAGTTGTAATTAATTAGATTTAATTACACTGGGGAAGTGAGGAAATCATCATTGTTAGACTGATTTTCCCAATCTTTTCTGATTGCTTGTAGTTCACTTTGTATAGGGGGTATATGTTTATAGTCGGCTCTTTATAAGTTGGGGCTTGTACTAAGTGTTCTGAGTCGTCTCTTTCTTCAATAGGACGAAATACTGATGTTACTATGGACTGGAAAAGTATACTAAAGGTGGCTGATAGTATTACTTTGCCAAAGCTCACTGAGGCTCCTGTAATTTTGTGTATTTGTAGTGCTCGAATGATGCAAACTACAATGTCGATTATAAATTTCACAAAAAGGAATACAGCGAAAGTAATTCCGCATTGTTCCAAATAATAGTGTACTCGGCCGAAGGCTTTTATATACCGGTTGTGTAAGAATTGTGACGAGATTAAAGAATCTAAATATATTGTTTTTGTAGTATAGTAGTTGCTATAACCACTAGGCTGGCTTTTATTTTGTTGAATCTCAACTAATTCACGAGAAAACTCTTGCGCTGCGTCTTTCATTTCCGAATTTAAAGTTACATCGTTCCAAAATGCAATCATGTCTTCTTTGACATGAAAAGAAACTTCCTGTCCGTTTTTAAATTTCATTGAAACCATTTTGTGTTTCTGATTGCTGGGTGCAAATAATGCTGGCCCAGTGACTTGTGTTATACTTGGAGTTCATTCGATCCGGTGTCGTTAATAAAACTGCGCAAGTAATTTGCTAAGTTTTTATTTTGTAATTCAACCTTGCCATTTGTCCAAGGTGAGTATGAGGTCCGTGGTTTTAATGTAATTCCGAATTCGTGCGTCCAGTGCACAAAATCATTACTCAAAAATGCAGTACCGTTGTCATGTACTACTTGCTGGGGATTCCGAATCGGGTAATATATTTTTCTATTAACTTATCAGCTTCTGGTGCATCGGCTGTTTTTGATGGACAAACTTGTATAAAGCGAGAGAAACTATCTACTATAACTAGACAAAATTTCTTTTGGTTACTACAAGGCCCAAATTGGCCCTTGTGGTCTATGTGTATAGTATGAAATGGGGTTGTTTCTAATTCTCCCCACTGTTCTAAGGGTGCTTCGTTTAGATCATGTCTTTGTGGTTTATTCTTCTGACAATCTAGGCAATCATGTATTAGCATTGTAACCCATTTGTACATTCCGGGCCAGTAAAAGAATCTACTAGTGTTGTTAAATGTACATGCGTCTCCACGATGCCCACTTAGCGGATTATTATGTGCTAACTCAAAACACTTCATAAATACCGATAGTGGAAAACATTTTTTTGTATCGTATAAACCGTTCTCGTCTGGTTTATTGTAGCACAGTAAGTCATATTGTTCCTCGAGTAGTAGAAGGTTAAATATATTTTTGTATGCACGTAATCCTTTAAAATGCTTTATTGTACTTGTGCTCGGCGGTTCTTTGCCTGCCTTTAGCCACTGGCGAACGGTTTGTAAAACCGGATCATTTATTTGTTCGCGCAGAATTGTATCTGTGTCTAGTTGAGCTTGTTTAGTAAACTCTGTTAATTTTTGTAGTAAATCTTTACAAGATACTTTAACTACTTCTGTATGTAGAGTTGTCGATTCTACAATGTCACACTTATGCGTGCGTTGCTTGTATTCTTCTTTCGCTTGTTCTAGTTCTTGTATTAAGGATATATCTACATTTCTTTTTTGTAATTCTAACCAGTCTTCGTCGTCAAGACCGTCATCTACTGCATGTACCGCTTCGGGTATTTCTTCATATGTATGATCGCTAAGGCTCTCTGTAGATACATTTTCTGAAGACATTTTTCTGATTTGGTTTATTTGTCGTCCATATCTGAACGAGTCGGCAATATTGTATATTGCACTACATGTTTGTTCTATATCGTCACTTTCGTCGTTAATACTAAAATCTTCGTCGGTTATATTTAGTATTTTCTTTTTCAGTCCGGGTACACGTGCAATTACCGGATAGCTACTATTTGGGGGTGCTTTCTTTTCGTCACAGTGTAGTATTGAATAGTTTATCGGTTTATAATCCAATGTGTAGAAGCGAATGTCCTTTGGGACTGTTTTGTGTTCAATTTGGAACTTTTTCGCTTCTTCTTGCGGGACTTGTCTACTAAGTAAGTCGGGGAAAGCAAGGTTTTTACCTTCAGTGTATTTTTTTTTTAGATTCTGAAATTTAGTAAGCACGACTTGATACTTAAAGAATCTATGTGATAATTGTCCGCGGCGAGACCAGAGGAATAGTATAGGTCTGTGATCGCGGAATAGATATATTGGATAGGGGGAGCCTATAATGTAGAACTCGTAAGTTTTTAATGCTGATATTATTCCGCACAGTTCTCTATGCTGTGGGGACATTTTCTGTTCTGCTTTATCGAATACACGGGAGTTTGCAGAAACAATTCGTTTCCCTTCTGTTGTATTAATATACTACCAGTTCCTGAGTTGGAAGAGTCAGCATGTATATGAAAGAGGTATTTTGGGTTGGGGATAGCGACGGAAATATCGTGTGCAAATTTTGCTTTCATTTTATCGAATACTTGTTGGTGGCTATCCAGCCATTCGAAATTTGTTTCATTCTTAACTAAATCATATAACGGTTTTGCGTCAATATGATAGTTTATAACATAATTTGCATAAAATCCCATCGCCCCTAATACGCTGAGGACGTCGGTTTTCGATTCTGGCGTATTCAAATTTTGTATATCGGCAATGCACGAAGTGATTGGGCTAAGTGTCCCTTTCGATATTACATGCCCGAGGAATTTCACTTTTCATAAGAAGAATTTTGTTTTATCCGGCGCAGCATTCAAGTTTGCTTTACGCGGTAGTGCATGATATTCACGGATTACTGTGAACATTTATCTTGTGCTTGTAGTAGTGTATCGTCAATATAAGTAATTGCTTGCTTTTTCTTTATTAGCGGTGCGAATGCATAACGCATGAGTTTACTAAAGAAGGTCGGAAGGGGTTTTAAGCCGTAAAATCCGACTTGATAGGTATATTGACGTCCTAGTTAATTATATTGACGTCCTAGTCAATTAACTAGTTAATTTCTGAGTTTCTTCTGCAAGGGGCACCTGATGATAGGCGCACGACAAATCACTACTTGTAAAATATGCTCCATTTACTTGTGTCATCAGAACTTGTAGTGGCTCGAGCGGCCAACTTGAGTTACTTGTATCTGTAATTGAGTTGAGGTAGCGAGCATCAATTACAAGTTTTACATAGTCGTTCTTAGGCAGTATGATAATTGGATTTACAAACCAGCTATTTAAATCCTCGTGCTCATTTAGCTCGCGTATTATTCCGGCTTGTATTAATTCGTCCATTAATGCCTCTAACTTGTCACGCAGATGTAGGGGAACTTTGCTGGGACGTTGCTTTTTAAATTCGCAGTCCTTTTTTAGGGGTATGTGAAATTTCTGTTTCGTGCGGCCGATATCATACTTGTGATGGGAGTATTTGTCCTCATCATCTAGAAGAACTTCTAGAAGTGCTCTGAATTCATCGTCCGTTAAATCACTCTGCCTGAAGTCAAACTTTTTAAGGTACTCAATATAGTGTGCATAGTTTTTACTTGCATCTTTTGGTCGTGTATCGAGTCCTTCTCGTACAACTTCATGAATAATGAAGTGGTTTTGTTCAGTTGTTCTGAACTTGGGGAATTGTTCAGTATTTTTGGGCTTGCATAAGGTTTTTGCATCATTTGAGAAATCAGTTGCTACTTCAGCATCATTTTTGCATTTGTTTACAATTTCATCGCCTACAATTCCAAATATCTCTTCGATGCTTTCATCTGTGTATTGTGCAGAGGACGGCATTTGATTAATTTCGGCTTTACTCACATAAACATATATTTTAATTCCCGAAGAATTGAATACATTGTATAGCAATGCAGATATCTCAGACCAGTTCATTTTGTCTAATCCACATGCGATTTTTGGCATAGCTATGCATCTAATGTTCTGCATTAGAAGTATATTGCGAAGTTCGAATAGTGCAGTTGTAATACTTTCAGTAGTCGGTTTACTATTGTATTTTTCTTTAGTTATTAGACTAAAGATTTGGTGTCCGAGACTAGGAGCAATGTATTGTAATACATTTTGGTTTATTGTATTTCCGTCGCGATCGTTCACTTCTACTTGCCACTTACAACGTTCTCTCAAGTCGGGGAAATTTTTACACAGCATGAGTGCAAAGCCTTTGCTCATAGCGCAGTCCTTAGAAATTGTGTGTACAATAGCCATACTACTATTGAATATTGACTGTTCTTCGTGGTTAATATAATTTATGCAACTATCGGACTCGTTTGACTCAGCCTCTTGTACTGAGTTAACAACTGTACTGAGCATAAAACAATTATCTAGTTCTTCATACTTATTTAATTTTGAGTATGCGAACTCACTACAATCACGCATTTTGAATTTGCGCGTATCACGACTTAATACTAGATCACATACTGCGTACCCGATAATACCTTTATTAAGTGTAATGGGATGATTTTTGTGGTTTTCTATTAGTATAGGTAGTGTTTTCTCTTTTTGTGTACAGACTGTGTTAATGAACACTAGTTCTGTTTTTACTGTATTTTTGTGCGGTGGAAAAGAAGTGCCTTTGGGCTAACATAAATCAGTGTTTTGGTGTTTACACAAGTAGGTTGATCTTGCCTGTATATAAAGTGGCTGAGACAAGATTATTGCTTCTATCTCTGATACTTGTTGATACTGTTTTTCGTTATTCAGTGTTCCATAACTGATTACTCCTGTGTGTTCTTTTAACTCTACAGCAGGAATATCGAAATACAGAGCTTTAAAGAAAATATGGCAGAAATCAACACCAATCAAGTTAGACGTTCCTTCTTGTGTAACCCATATTTTATAGTTTGCTTCATACTTTCCGTCAGTGTCAAAGTCTGATGTTACTGTAGTGTGGCCTAACATACGAATTTGTGATCCATTATAGGATTTTGTGATATTGACAGCTGAGAAGATTCTCATGCTAGGGTTCAACTTTTGCATTTCTAGAAATGTGGGGTGATTTATTATCGTACATGTCGAGCCTGGGTCAATCAGATACTCAATCTTAAGTCCACTATTTTTATTTATGTCTCCGGTGGTGAAATAGTACATGTTTAGGTAAATCCTGGATTTTGGATTAATATTTGTATTAACTTTCGGAGACTTTAGAAGTTTAAAGGAAAGAAGTCTGTGATAGCATCGGTGTAATTATTCTGATCGTAATATTCGGCTTGTTGGTTTTGATCCTCTACCCAGTGAACAGAGTGGGACGAGCGGGGTTGTTGATCATAATATCTACTGCTTGATGCTCGGAATTGATTATTATGCGCGTGGGGGGGGATAAGAACATTGAAAATTTTGATTCTCACGTTCATTATATTGCCTAGTTTCAGTTTCATGGGGACTAAATTGGTTGTTTTGGGGAAATTTTTGTTCATAGGATTTGTTATTATTATTGTTATAGTGTTTATTTCCGTATCTGCGGTTGTCATATCCACTGTTAGTATTATTTGGGCGATTCTGGTTTTTAAAATAGGGCTTACTGTTAGTATGCTATTTGTAGTCCAGTACTGAAGGATGTCTTTTTCTCCTTTTCCTCAGTGAGTTCTCTTTTCATCTTTTTAAATCCTTCATCAATCCTGTGCTTAGAGCAGTTAGAAATGGAATGCCCATGATTACGGCAATAGTTACAAAAGCGTGTATTATTTGGTCGTCCTTTTACATTGGGGTCTTTAAAGGAACCTGAGTTAATAGCGCTGACTTCGTTATTTCTTATTAGGCTAGTAAGCTCTTTAATTTGTGCTTCAAGGCTACTGATTTTATCATTTGTTTGTTTTACTGTGCTGTCAGTGCTTACAGTAAATATTAAGTCCTTAGTTATTAAGTGGTTTTGTATTTCGTCCCATGTTTTATCCGGATTTTCTATCCTATATTCATGCGCCTTGCGCTTTAGAGATGGGTGCTGTAGACCTCTCATAGCAAAGTCAATGTACTTTTGCTCGCTTTGTCTCTGCTGTATTGTTCGTTCAGTGGCAGTTTGGCCAGGATCAGCTAATCATGCGGGTATTTTTTCAGGCCATCCTCTATCAACAGCATGCTTAATTCGGTGGAAAAAATTTTTTATTAATTCCCCTTCCTGTCTGGTTGCACCTTCCACTTCTTGTCGATATTTGAATTGGTCACGACTATCTGTGAACCGGGTTATGAAATCTCCTTTTATTTGATCAAGAGTTCTTGTGGGGTCAATAGTATTGAACCACTCTAATGCGGTTTCTGTCAGTAAAGATCCAAATAGAAATTTTTGTCTATTTTGGTGATTTGCTAAAGCGGCAGCATCTGTAGGTAACGTTGTACCCAAAGAGAAGTTTATTTTTTGCTCCACCGAACTCCAAGATCCATTTGCGTTTTGTCTGGGGTCATTTCCCGAGAAAGTAACAAGTGACATATTCGGATGGGAGAGAGGTGTATCAGTAGTTCTTACTAATGTAGCGGTACTGGTTGTTCCAGTACCAGTGCCACCAGTACCGGTGCCACTTCCAGTTCCTCCGCCTGAGGCCATTAACTTGGTTTATTATTTAAAAGTGATTACAGTACTTAGAAGATAGATTATTTATACGAGTCTCACTGGTCGCACCAGTTTATACTAGAGGGTATGGGTTGCGAAGGTTTAAACTTCTGACTCGATGGTCGTACTCCTAGTATACACTATCTTTCTAAGCCTGATAAGTCTCACAAAATTACTTAAGGATTTAAAGATGTATATTTGACTAACTACTTTGGTTATAAGATTTATATAAGATTTATAAAAGTTTAACATAGATAAAATCTAAAGCACAACTTGAAGGTTATATAATTTAGCTAAGATATAAAAACTCAACTTTAAAAGACAAAGTCGGAAGGGTTGGAGAACTTTGCTAACTTATAATTTTTATCAGTAACTTATTATTCTCTTTTGAATAAAGTCCTGACTTGAAGATATCTCTAACTATTCGTTATTCGATATAGTTGAGAAAGAGTTTGGCAATTCTGATTCTAATTACTTTTATTTGAGATTATTTTCTCAATTTGGAGATATTGAATTCTCAGTTTCTCTGAGTTGTTAATTCTTAATTTCTCAAAGTTGTGATTTTTATTTTGCTATATATAGTTGTCAGAACGGGATAATTCCCGTCCTGCAGGCTGGACGGTAAAATGTTCGTTTGGCTTGACGGACGGACATTTTACGCAAATTGAATGGTTCAGCATAATTGCATCATTCTATTTTTAGAATGATGTAATTTGAATACTTAGCTTAGTTAAGCTAAGTATTCAACATAAACATTACTTTAGTACAGAGAGAGAGAGAGAGAGAGAGAGAGAGAGACAGAGAGAGAGAGAGAGAGAGAGAGAGAGAGAGAGAATGAGAAGGACAGAGAGAAAAGAATAGAGGCAGTTTAATTTGAGTTAGAGCAAATTTGATTGGCTATTTTGTCAGGTCCAAAATTACAAAAAGATTCCGAGTTTTTATTGCCCAACACAAAAATTTGATTGAATTAAAAAAAATCTGTTAAATAATTTTTGTAAGAAAAGTTTTTTCATTTTTTTACGTGTTGATATTGACAAATTGTATTTGCAAAACTTTCGCAGTAAGCTGCCATTTGTAAGTAGCCGCTATCAAATACCGTCGTCTGTCCCAGTAAAATATGCTTGTTCAATATAATTGCTTGCTATCTGTAATTAAAATGTTTTAAAACTCTATATAAAAAAAACAAAATCAGCACATCATATTTACAAATCTTTGTTGAATACAAAATATTGACGAACGTTGACGCCTGATTTAGGATTCGTTGGCTTAGGCTTTTTAAGAAAATTAATTTGCTTTTTTAGTTGAGAAGCTGACGAAGTTCATCGAAAGCAGAAATAGTTGTTTTGGTGGTCACGCTGACATATATGTTGTCGTCTTGATTCGGTCTTCATTGATTTTAAAACATAAAAAATATAGATCTTAATAATAGTCGATTTTAAACAAGAGAGTTTTGATTGTCATACATAATCAAAATATATGATATATGATTCTCGCTGTTTCGAAACGAAAGAGAACATTTTAATGGCAAAAACAGGCCTTAACCAATAAATGGCACACATAAATTACAAACATCAATGCCCCATTAATCGGTTTCACAGTTTTATCTTTTTCTGGACCTTAATCTTTAAGAAACTTAATTGGCTCTAAAATCTAATGCGTTGTCTTATACGAAACAGTTGGTATCTTTAGATATAATAGGCTGATATGCCACCTTCGAAAGATGAAAGTGCCGGGGACTGGTACATGAACAGGGGCCAACAGTCTGTCATATACCTTCCAGAGATTAGAGAGAACTTTCTTCACAAACGGATCAAGCACCAGCGAAATGTGGCTGACTGGGCCAGATACGAGTCTAAGGTGAGCAGATGCGCTCGTTGAGGAATTTATAACAAATAGATTATTGTCAGAATAATTGGAAATTTCTGTTTCAGAAGATGCAGTTGGGACATTCAAGATCATCTCATTGTGAGTTGTGACTCGACGTTTATTCATCCTAATTTTTTCGGAATCACTTGGTCCGATCTTATATTGTACTAGGTAAAATTTATTAGTATGGATCGTGTTTATGTTTAAAAAAAGAAATAGAGCCCCAATTAAAGTTTCGTTACGGGAATTATTAGTACAATTATAGCAGTAAAAAAAATTCTTTTAAATCAAAAAATTTTGTTTTCAACTCCAATGAGTGCATGTGTGACTACAATTTACAGTTTATACCATATTTTTAGAATATTTGAGCTAACACCTTGACCTGGGTGCATTCTTTGGTCTTCTGTTAAACTCTCAGCTCTAAATCAGCACTTAGTCACTTTCATTTTAACGCCAGATTCATTTTTCCCCAAATTTTTTCAGCAGTTCTTAGCATTTATCAGAATGATTTTTCAGTATCCATACAACTTCCTACCCTGTTCAGAGCAAAAAATTTTGTAGTTGCCTTGCAAATGACCAATCATGAACAAATTTGAACAGGTTGAACTGATCAGACTCAAGTCTCTGAGCTTCTTTGCATCGGATTTGGGTGAAAAAAATCTAGAAATTTGTCGGTTCAAAATTGTGGCTTTGCCAACTCTGATATCATAAGGTTGAAAAAGTTATTTTGCTGAACTTAATTAACTGAATAAATAAAGTTCTTTTTTTAAACAACATTATCCACAAAAATCGTTTTTAGCAGTTCTAAGTAGTTCTCAGAATTCATTTCTATTGTTCATACAGCCTCCTGCCCTGTTCAGCGTTCTCAGAATTAATTTCTACTGTTCATACAGCTTCCTGCTTGTTCAGAGCAAAAAATCATTTGTAGATTCCTCGCAAATAACAAACCATGAACAAATTTGAACAGGTTGAACCGAGCAGACTTAAATCTCTGAGCTTCTGTGCAGAAGAGTTGCGCAAAAAAGACTAAATGTGAAAAATTACCTACTTCGTACGCACACGACCAACATTATCTGGTTTTATCTCTACCGAGATGGACGAAAATACTTTCTGGGTCAGGAATAACTTTTGTCAATATCCTAATATCCTTGATTCGTTTGTGATCCTTTAAAATAATAAAACCGAATGAAATTAGTATATACAAAATTCATAACACTTTTTGCAAAGAGCAACAAATTTGTCTCTTCGAAAAAATTGTGACGTTGCCGATTTCTGATATTATAAGGTTTAAAAAATTATTTTGCTAGCATTTTGCTGGAAAAAATTCTCTTTTAAACAACATTATCTACAAAAATCTTTGAACAATTATTTTAAATGTAAAATAAACAGCAAGAGTGTTTGATAGACAACTCTTAGACTTGACTCTAATCTAGTCTTTGATATTTTTGTCTGGCAAAATTGCTGTATCAGCACAAACAAAATTTTGCAGCGTCCAATTACTGCATTTTGAATCAGGTTAACACATCGTAGTTAAACATAAACTTTAATGACGAAAGCTGGGGAAAAGGCTGGAGCTGTTAGGTTATAAAATTCACAATTCATCTTTCACAAAACTTGGTTAGCCATAAGACCACCAAAGATGAGTTTAAAAAATGTCTCTTCTTTCTAAAGAGGTCGTAACTTTCTCATTTCAATTTTGTTTTTCGACAACATCATGCACATTTCAATTAACTTTTGGCCAAACAACTTTCTTTGTTCTACGAAATGGCTTTAATTTCCTTAATCGCAAAGATTTTGTCTTAAACACTTAGATAATCCGTATAAGACCTTGCTTTTTTATCCGATCAAAATGAAGAGGAACGGAATTGCCAGAAAAGAAGAGAAAAGAATAGATTTAGCACGACAAAGCCTCATTTATGTTGGAATTTTATTTGCCCAAAATCTCGTACGATAATTTTTTTGCAACATCGGAGATCCAAAGTTGTTCTTCTTAAATCTACTTTTCGCCATTAATAATAACACATGCCAAAATTTCGAGATATTGTTAGATAGAAAAATTTTCCACAATGACCTAAACTATGGAAAAAAGTTTTAAAGAATTTTCCCGATTTCTTTTCTAGAGAACACTATCGATTGCTTCAAAAAACTCATAGAAAGTGAATTAAATTCAACCATTTTAACAAAAAAGCCTCATTTTTCCAGGAGAAAGTTATAATTTCACATTTTCAACCGTTGACAATACCAAGTACAGCTAAATTAAATTTTAGGAAAAATTATTTATGAGCTAAAAAAATTCAATTATCAATTGCATAGACTTTGTCTGAAATACTAAGATGCACCTTTAGGACCTGCTAAGACATTTTTCAGATCAAAAAAGCAAAAAAACGTGAATTTTTTTTCCAGATGAATAGAAATAAATATAAACAAAATATTACACTTACGGCAGAGTTTTTCTTTGGTGTTAAATCTTGCAAGATGGCAATATTGAAAACGTAAAGGATCCAAAATAGTTTCTATAAAATTAACAGTGGTCCAGTATTGAAAATAATTGGCAATTAACCCAATAGTTCAATTTACTATTGGTTAAAACAATTGTCCCCAATGAATTATACTATCGAAAAGTATCTCGAAAATAATTTTTTTGTAACTAAACGTTTAACAATTAAAATGTTGTTTAATTTTACTTGTTGTAGTATTTGTAATAAATTGTTCGAGTTGATCAAAGCTGTATAATTCTTGCGGTTGTGTAAAATTCTCGGAGGTTGTGTGATCAGCGAATTACATACGGAGTTGATTAATATAATAACCCTAATTGTTGAAAAAAAGATTGATAAAAAGTTGATAATCTATGTAAGAAAGATAGTTGACAGGTCAACAAAAATTTATTATATCCTCGCTTGGTTTTTGCTGATATGATATAGTTAAAGAGATTGAAATTAGTATTTCTGAAAACTTCACTTAATTTTATTAAAGAGCCATCAAATTTGTTCTTTCAAAAAAATACCGACGTTGCCGTTTTTTGGTATTCCAAAGTTACAAATAGTTTTTTATTAAACATTAAAGGACATGTTTGCTTTAAATAACGTTATCTAGAAATCTTTTTGAACAATTTGAGCAAATATACAAGCAGCAAAAAACTTCCCCGGAAGTTCTTAGAATAGATTTCAATCTTGTTTTTTTTTATATTCTTGTCAGCATAAAATCAAAAGTTTCCTCAGATGCCTGAGAAAATAATTGAAACACTTTTTGTTCATTATTTCAGGCATCAAATGAAACCCTCAAATTTTGCTAAAGTTGTCAATTTGTTAATGAAAATCAGCTTTAATAGGTTTTCTGTAAAATTTATAATAAGAAACTTGTTTGTGGAACTCTTGATTAGTTTTTCTTTAATCAGCCCCATCATTGGAAGAGGAATCAGAGTACAGAAGGCTGTTGCACGAGAAACAATTAGCGCTGTCCAAATTGAAGGTAAGTACATTTCTGTTTTCATATTTTTCCCCGAAAATCTTTCAAAGCTACCATGCTGAGGCGCAAGTTGGTTCGCAGGCAAGTACAATCTTGATTGCGTTTTAGACTAAAAGGATCGCTATGCACTCGCTCCAATAGTATTATGTTTACGTTTCAAGTCCAGACTTTCTTGTGCTGAAAACGCGATTATTGTCGATCAGGAAGTATTGACTTTTGGTCTGCACTTCAGCGTGTTTATAAAAGCATTATTGCATTGATATCAGTGTATTTTTCATTAAATGTTTGAAGCATAAAATGTTTGTTTTTTATTACTGTCCTGTGAAAGACAACAGTTTTCAAGAATAAAGCATCACAAAATAACATACATAAAAGCTTAGAGAAATACAAAACATAATTTTGTCAAATTTTCAAGAACTCGAAGGGACAATTATATCAGATATCATGTGACATAAAACAAAAAGGTCTCCAGCAAGCTAAAAAACTGAAGAAGAGAAATCCAACCAATATTAGGTATGAAGTGATTGCGCTCTGGAGACTTTTTGTATGAAAAAAGTAGGCTCGAGATTGTAGGATCTCCATTTATCGGAGCCATTTTGTTTCACAAAATGAGATTGATTCAAGTTAAGTTTGAGCTTTCAAATTGAATTTAAGAAAGTTCTCTCGAAAATGGTTGTCGCCATTAGATAATTTATACTTTATGAAAAACCACTTGAAGTCTGATAAACAGTGTTAAGATTTTTGTACTCTCACGACTAATTTTCAGGCAATATTCTTCCCCAAAACCGCAATTCATCAATACAAATGATAAAATGAAACGAGAAGTCTGAAATTAAACTACATGAGAACAAAATTTAAAAATTCAAGAGTTCTTTTTAATGAAAATTGAATTTTTTTCAGTAGAGTTACTTGTCACTTATATTGGTGTTTTGGAGATAACAAGTGATTTTTTTGTATAAATGCATTTTGTACCATTATTTTGTGGAGGTGACGTTCTGGTGCAACAAAGCTGAAAAACAAAACAAATTGTCAAATCAACAGCAAGCAGCCCCTCACTGCATCACAGGAGAACTCTGAAATAGAATGAACTTCCTCTTGAGATACGGAAAAGAAAATCTCCAGCAAACTTTAAAAGAATGTGAAAACAGCATCTGGCCCAGCAAATTAAACTTGCACAATTGAGAACAAACAATAGCTTCTTCGGAAATTGTTTTTATGCTTAGCAGAATGCGGAACCTTTAATTTTCATTTGAATTTTTGAACTGGAAAAATTGTACTGGAGATGTGATTTTTTGACCAGTAAGTTTTAATCAGCTGGTTATGAAATTATCCGAAGTTTTGGCTTGACTATAGAAGACAACCTCCATTTTAGCTCGACAATAAATGGGTTTTTCAATTTTGAAAAACATCCCTTTCTAAGTGGCAATTCAAGTAAAATATTAGAGACCATCGGCTCTGTTAGAAGTCTACTAAATTTAGTAGAATTGAAAATCTTTCTAGTTTCTCCAATGAGTTGCAGTAAATTGAAAATAATTTAGCATATTATGATAATTTCGAATTTCTTGTTTGCGGTGCTCATTTGTCTTTGTTAGGAACCACGGTTTGAACGGCTACTTAATTTTAATGAGGAGACAAAAGATTAATTGAAAAAATTACTTTCCTGTTGCTAATACAAACAAGTTTGTCTTGAGTTATGACCCACTTCTAAATCTGTTCAATCTGATTTCAAGTTGTTGAAACCAGTTATGCTTTAGATCAGAAAGATGAGAAAAGAATTGCTTTTCCAAAACTATAGGCACCCTAATCTTCAATGTGTATTGAATTGTTTTTTCTGTACCTCTCTGCGATGTTTCGAACAAACCTTATAAAAAACGTTTTGAAAAATCTACTGCCTCGCCTGAAAATTTTTCATTATACAAAGA
Organism: Convolutriloba macropyga; assembly: GCF_964194025.1. Lineage (NCBI taxonomy): Eukaryota > Metazoa > Xenacoelomorpha > Acoela > Convolutidae > Convolutriloba > Convolutriloba macropyga. The sequence goes on from NC_134472.1 coordinate 56,768,708, forward strand.
ACTTCTGCCCGTTTCGAATGTTTAATGCTTCTGTTTTAACACTTTCATCAAATTCTTTGAACGCAGCTTTTCATTTTTGTTATTTTTAAGGATCCTTTAGTTGGCTGGATGATAGATGAACCTAGCTTTTTGCCACTAAAATAGTTTTAGCAATCGTTGACTATCCTGCAAATATGTTTCTGCTGCTGTTCGTGCTTTATTTGCACCTTTCGATCCATGAAAATGCGTCAGCGGCCCTAACACTCACCACTCCCACCCAAAAGAGTAGAATTTGTTTATAAAATAATTGGTCTTTATTTGTTTGGTTTCTGAAAAGAAACAGAACCAGCGCAATTTTTGATTGAAAAGAATTTGGCCTAACACAATTGAGTTTATGAAAAGACTTTGACTCGACACAAGAAAAGAGTTTGGCTTGACCTAGGGTGCCGGACCTACCCCCTCCACATCTCGTCTAAGTCATTTCATGAAGTTTGTTGTTTGAGCTTTAGTTTAAGGTCCGTTTCTGCAACAACTCTTGTATCTCAAATGTTTTACTCTGCATCACTCCAAAAAATGAGTGATCGTGTTTCAGTACCGCAAGATTAGACAGCAGATTCAAGAAACATCAAGGGACAGACCCAACATATCCTCAGATAGTCCATATTTTTCCAAGCTTCCCCTTTACGGCCAATTTGAGCACGCGACAACGGCACCACAGTACCCAATTGGTTCCCTGTCTCCTGGCAGATTGGCCTCTTTTAGCCCCAGAAGAACGGACTACTCCAAAATATACCCACTAATAAATGTATGTCCGAATTTTTCATTATGCTCCCGCTCAAGCTCTATCAAGTACCTCCGCCTTTGCCTGTTGCCTGTACTAGTTCCTTTATCACCAGTTTTGTTCGATTGTTGGACGCTTGGAGATGTAAGTCTTGCATAAACTATACGTGAGTTGACTTGACAATAACTTCTATCTCAACGAAGTACGCTAAGCTGAAGAGATTAAGAGAAAAAACAGCTAACCAGAGATACCCAGTTTGTGTAATTTTTAGCATATTGAGCTGTAGACCCAAAACTGGAAGCTTAAGCGGCTCCCGTACCTAATTCTCAGGCAAATTCAGTGCTGACTCAGAGTCTAAATCAGGTGACATTTTTCGCTGAATTTGTCTGATTCAGAGCTAATTCAGTGATTCATTCTCTGATTCACAAGAATTATCTTCTGATTCAGAAGAATAAAAAATATTTTTTTCTGAATTTTGCTCTGACTCAGAGAAATTCAGAAATCACTTTATAGTTGGTCCTGAAATCCTTCTGAATCAGTACTAAATCTTGAAATTTCTCTGAAATTGTTCTGAATCAGTACGGATTTTCACTGAACCGTAGATACGGACTAGCTTTAAAATTTGGCCTTCCTTTACCTTTGAAGTAAACAAGCGTTTAGACAATATTTGTCGGCACCTTACTTTCATAGTTGCAAAGAAAACATTCCAATAATGGCTTTGGTATGTTTTTTTTTCAAGAAAGATCTAGTTGCAGTAATTGGCGATACCCAGTAAAAGTTGCTTTACTAATTTGATTGCAGCTTTTCAAGTAAAAAATAGTCTGTTTCAGAGTACTTATCACCATTTGTCACCGGCAGCCTACTCAGCGTACTCCACTCTATACCCTCAGAACTACCCTTATTTGCCGCCAGTTAGCACAGCAGACCCACTAAGATACTCTCCCTCTCCAGGTTGGTATTGTAAACCACAGGAAGATACAACCAAGTCTATTTCAGGACTACAACAGAGGATGTGCTGCATACAATAGTCATGAATTTGCAAGATTATCTTTTCTAAGATTATATTATCTAGAAAAAAAAGACGAAAAAAGCAAAAAAAGCGCTTAGTAAAAGCCGAAAGAGTCCTGACCTATGTCTTATCTTATCTTAATTCCTATCCTATGAAAAAAATATTTTGGAAGCGTCAAGAAATGAATGTAATTTTTTAAAAAAAGTATCAAAAAAGAAACAAAGGCATCGCATTCTCAATGTATCACATGATATCTTGCAAGTTTCAGCATTCAAATACTTCAATATAGCAATGGTATTGACTACAGTGAAAGACCGAAGAGCTTTTAGAGAGTTATATAAGGAAAATCCTTTTTGCTCCTATCCTTTGCGATATTACAGAGTTTGCTTAAAAAATCATCTCAAAGGTGTTCTGTAGAAAATTATCTCACGAAAACTAACGTTAAGTTTAACTTAAAGTGTAGAATTTGTTTACTTCATTTTGGTTTGTTCTGCTTAGAACGCCAATTCCTATCACCGCCTTCCAACCCGGCGTTAGCCAATCAGTTTCTCATGGATTCACTGTTGACCGAGAGAGCTCTTGCAAGTTACAAAATGGTTTGTTCTCATTTTAAAAATAACCCAAGAAGCACAGCATCAATTTATAATCAAAATTTATTTTTCAGAGATTCCCACGACAGGCTAGCCCCCCGAAAGGCCAATATCCCAAGCCCTTTATAGCCCCAACATTTTCACTATAATCTCAGAGATAATCAACTGGTCAGAAAAGAGAATTTCAATTTGAATGAGCCTTTTATTTGCATTGCAGAGAACTAGATTGTGTTAGTTGCTAGAAATATTATTTTTAGAAATATTGTTTTCCATAAATTAGATACCTTGCTGAAAAAAAAACATGCTGCGCTTATCGTCTTTGATATATACACGGTTGGAGGCCGAATGGTTAACTTGTAACAGCTTGCAGGTTTCTGGCAATATCTTACAAGGCGATGCATTGCCTTTCAAGTTTCTCTTCCAAAAACTTAAAAGTTCTTACAAGTTAACCATTCGACATACAAATCTCTTACTAGTTATACATTCGACTTAAAGGGCTCTTGAAAGTTAATCAATCAGCTCGCAGGATTCCTACAAGTTAAACATTTGACTTACATAATTAAAGATTATAAGCTGTTAAAAAATGACTTTTATGCCTATATTGTAGCAAAAAAAATAATACAAAAATTGCAAGCTATGATTATAAACAGATGCTTCAAAAATAGAAGCTGGAAAAGTGTGAATTGAACTTATAAAAAAATTGGTTAAAATGTCAGGTGTCACGCAATTATTTTGAGAAAACGCTGACAAATGAATTTCAAACTTCCATCAAAGTCAAAAAGGGTATAAAAATATAGGATCACTTCTAAAAGCAGTGGTGGAGAAGCCAATTGAGATCTACTGTAGATTAAATGAATTGCAAAAGGACCTCCTGAGTTGATAAATTTGAGAAATTAGCATTTTATCAAATTAGGTTGCATTGTAATATGTTAGCCAAAATGATCAACTAACGTTCTCGCATTTTCTACGGTAAATGACTGCTTGTTAAATTGAATTAGCCACAACAGTCGAGCTCAACTGGAACGAACGTGCAAGAAACTTAAGAGTTAGCCATTCGAAATGCAAGAAATTTGCAAGTTCTTCCAAGTGAACCATTCGGTCTCGACCCGGGTAATGAGCTAAGAAATGCAGAGAGTTATGTTTTGATTGGCTTAAATGAAAAATTAGTTCCAAATTGGTTTTACCCAGGCAAGTCTTTTCCGAATAGTCAATCAGCAAGATTTAGCAACACAAAGCACAGTATTGCAAGATATTTTGCCAAAACTGTGCCAGACCGATAACCTAACCTATTGGAATAACTTAACCCGGTCCTGCTTAGCACACAAATTACCGAAAATTTGGAAAAAAGTTGTAATTTGAAGAACAAAAATGCAACCAACCATGATTTTGTTCGTCATTAGTTTCACAATAACTTAAGTCACCTTCTTTTTATTGTACTCATAGTTGAAGGTGATTTAATAAAATGAATTTCGGTGAAATGACTGAAAGGTCAAGTGTTTGCCTATATCAGCTAAACTATCTTTTTGATTAAAAAATACTGTTTCAACTTTAATGGATCGCCAAATGAAAGATGGCAAAACTCTAAAATTATATTTTTGGCTAAGTTTGCTATTGTAAAGGAAAGTATAGTTTCTAAGTAATCTTGGGAATCAATCGCAACGACAAAATGATCTTACAAAAAGGGTATAAAAATATAGAATCACTTTTAAAAGCAATGGTGGAGAAACCAATTGAGATCTACTGTAGATTAAATGAATTGCAAAAGGACCTCCTGAGTTGATAAAATTGAGAAATTAGCATTATATCAAATTAGGTCAGATTTTAATATGTTATCCAAAATGAGCAACTAACTTTTTCGCATTTTCTACTGTAAATGACTGCTTGTTAAATTGAATTAGCCACAACAGTCGAGCTCAACTGGAACGAACGTGCAAGAAACTTAAGAGTTAGCCATTCGAATTGCAAGAAATTTGCAAGTTCTTACAAGTGAACCATTCAGTCTCGACCCGGGTATTTAGCTAAGAAATGCAGAGAGTTATGTTTTGATTGGCTTAAACGCAAAATTAGTTCCAAATTGGTTTTACCCAGGCATGTCTTTTCCGAATAGTCAATCAGCAAGATTTAGCAACACAAAGCACAGTATTGCAAGATATTTTGCCAAAACTGTGCCAGACCGATAACCTAACCTATTGGAATAACTTAACCCGGTACTTCTTAGCACACAAATTACCGATAGTTTGGAAAAAAGTTGTAATTTGAAGAACAAAAATCTACCAACCATGATTTTGTTCGTCATTAGTTTCGCAATAACTTAAATCACCTTCTTTTTAGTGTACTCATAGTTGAAGGTGATTTAATAAAATGAATTTCGGTGAAATGACTGAAATGTCAAGTGTTTGCCTATATCAGCTAAACTATCTTTTTGATTAAAAAATACAGTTTCAACTTTAATGGATCGCCAAATGAAAGGTGGCAAAACTCTAAAATTATATTTTTGGCTAAGTTTGCTATTGTAAAGGAAAGTATAGTTTCTAAGTAATCTTGGGAATCAATCGCAACGACGAAATGAACTTACAAAAATTCAGTTTCGAGGACCTTTGTATAAAGGCATTCAAACAAAAAAACAGAAGATGTATAGGATATTTTATGTGGCCAGCTTAATTGGTTTATATTATTTGCAGTCTTCAAGGACAGGACTTTTGGTAGCACATACCAATTTTGTGAAAAATAATAATATGCAACCGCTGCTGACGATCAATTTTCACTGCTCACAATCATTTATACTTTCGAATTCACTAAAGATTTTTTTCTTATTTGAGAAACCAATAGATTGATCAAACTATTTGTTTAGAAGGAACAATAATATGCAATCCGGGTACTGTAATAAGAATTTTACGATCTGAAATTTATTATGAAAATGTAGCCTTCAAATTTATATCGAAGCATCTATGCCTGAGTTATATATAATTTATTTTCAATAAAAAACAAAATAATGCGCGAGGGTCTGCTTTTTTCTCGAGGACGGTCTAAGTTTAAAAACGGTCACTTCGAACGCAAAAAGAAAACGTCTGAAATTCTTTGAACGCACGAAAGTCCATATATGGACAATTTCATTCTGTGTTCCAAAAGTTATGGTCGGCAAATAACAGTTTCCACATGTCTCTTAGGCCTGGGAACCCTTGATCTTCTGGAAAAACAATTGATTGGATATTTGGGACAACTATTGGTACGTCTTTCTTTGAAAATGAATGATTGAGACAAAATTTTTTCTTTCAAATAATATGAATCAACAGTATAAAGAAATAAGCAGGCTCGTTAATAAGTTTGCACATAATGTTCCAACTTCACTCATCCAAATTCCTATTTTAATTGTTCGCAAACAAAAAAGGAGTAGAAAAATAAATTTCAATAAAAGGGAGTGATGGATTCTCAAAGATATCTGAGGGATTCTCAAACGTGTATAGTCAGACATGTATACCAGTGAGGTATTTTTTCCCATCCACTAGCGTGGGTAATAATTAATTTGGGCAAAATTTGACGAGAAATCCCGCTAATACAATTTCTCAAGCTGAAAACAATAGAAAACTATTAATTTTGCAAATAATTAAAAAAATGATTTAAGAAATGTGATTCTGAAATCTAATCTAATGCAATTCAAGCAACAAAGTCAAACTCACAAGTTACTTGCTCCCCAAATTTTTTTCGATATGCGATATGCGATATGTCAGCAAAACAAGTGGAAATATGAAGCCAAAAAACTCAATACAAGAACAGCAAAACCAAAAATATTTCCAAAATTTAGAGGAAAAAATTACTGGCGTGACGTATCATATTCTTTGTCGACTCATATCATTCGTTGTTAAATGGCCACTAGAATCTAACCATATAGAAACTTTAAAAATTTTATTTCTAAATTACAATATTTGTTGGGGGCCTATGAATTTTGTCGTTTTCTCAAGCAAATCGTGTTTCGCAAAGAGAACAAAAAACAACAATTAATGAAATAATCAAAATGAAATGAACAGGGTCACAAAAAATATGAAGTAACAGGAAATTTGACTTTAATTGGCGACGAAACATATCAGACTTATCGACGATGGATTTAATCTTAAAAGAAATTATTTTTCAAGTCAGATAGATATAACAAACAATTTTAAATTATCAAACAATTTACCACACAAAATAATACAAAACACAATGACAATTGGCTTTAAGCACACATATTAGGCATCTTAGTGGCACTTCTTGATTTCTTGTCACCTAAGGAGGTGATTAAAACGTAGGAAGAGGAAGACTACATACTTAGAAAGTGAACAAAATTTGACAAGTCCTAAAACAAATCAAAAACCGCAAAAACATATTTTTTGAGTTCCAACATTTCCAAGGAAATAATAGTCTTAGCAATAACAGGAACGGAACTAAAAAGTTCCGTTCCTTGACAAAATACTTGTTGCGTCAAAAACCACAAAGCAAATGTGTTGGAAAACACTTGAAACAAAGCAAAAAAAATAATGACAAATAATTGGCTAAATTTAATTTCTTTGAGAGTAATGGCTTCAAGTTCGTTAAAATACCTAATCGTACCTCAAAACTCATCGCCAATTCATTCAATTTAATTATCAAAAACTGCAAATTTTGCTTTCTAACTACATTATGCTACTAAACGACAAAAACAGAGTCGAGTCATTTGAATACCAAAAAAGCAAAAATATGCAACTGAAAAAGCCAAATAAATAAAACTTCACATCAAATGACCAATAGTATATATTTCTACGGTACTATAGTTTCATCGAAAAATTCAAAAAAAAACTTTCATGTATGCAAAACTCATAAACTATAAGTATATTGGAATATTTTAGTTAGAGTGTTTTAACCCTAAGACAAGACAACTAAAAGAACGTCAGGTACATCTAAATCTCAAATTCTTTAAGAACAATTGAAAAAACAAAATCTATTAACTGAAACTGAGACATAGATTCCCTTTTGCAAAAGTATTTTCATTAAAAAGTCAGTGTACCTTTCTCTTTATAGAACTATTTGATGAGGCAAAAAACACACCGGCGAAAAACAAGGAATCGAATTGAACAACGGCAAAACAAAACATCATGTTTATTAAAATACCATGTTGAAGGAGTAAAAACCAGTATCGTACTGTTGATGGAATTTTACGATGTCATACTTAGATTTTCAAAAGACATCTAACGAATTTGGGAGCTGTTGTGAGGAAATCCATCGGAGAAACGCCAATAACAAAAGCTAAATTGCCAAACTTGAAAAGGAGTCTTTGAAACACGAAAATTATTTCAAACACGATTTTAATTTTTCACTTCAATAGTTATAAAAAAATTGTTAAAAGAAGATCAATAACACCAAGAGGAGATCAATAAAAAATAGCGAAATTGGTACCTGAAATGAATAAAAATTGAGATTAGTCTTAAAATTAAATCTGCAGAAAGATGTCAATTTTGATGTTCCAAAAAGTGTTGCCAAATAATAGACATCGAAATAGTCCTTGTATTGGTTCAGGATGATCATATAACCAGGTTTATGGGAAGTGCTCATGAGAATTATCTACAGATTTAGCTAAAAATATCTGACATAGTGCAAAAATTGGTTGAGGATATAGTTCCTCCCTCATTAAGTGAGGTCGGAACAAAAATGAGCCGAAAGTGCATCATTTTATAAGTTAATTCAATTCAATACTGTGTATGTCATCGTGTTGTCCTGTGATGATAACTTGATTTGTATCTTTGTCATACTCTGCTGATATAGATTGGGAGTCGACTGTGTCAGGAGCCACAAATTTCCTGAAATGTATCTTCACAAATCACAATTCGATATAATGGGGGAAAGAGTCTTAATGTCGGCACCATTACCCGTCCGGGGTCGAGAATTTAGGATTGTATCGTGAGTTTTTTTAGAAAAAGTATTTTGGGGTAGCATAGTCTAGGGTAATTTATCATGAAAGAATGTCAATGAATTCTATGAATTAATGTACAAAAGGCAAAGAAAGCTGGAGTGCTGTAAGAAACTAAAGTTCATCATGAGCGATATAGTGAACTAAGAAAGCGTGCCAACCTTACCCTTTTAAAACTTTTGTCCCTGAATGGGTGAAAATTGTTCTTTATAATAGGAGCAATAAAATCAGAAATTGTATGCACAAAATTGCATTTGAAGGGCTGGAATTACATAACAGTGCTGGTACATACCACTCTCTGAATAATGTTCTTTTACCCACACCGTTGGCAGCTTTCTTTCCTCCCTTGACAGTTGTCTTTTCCGCTTGTATATTGACAACGTGGCCCTGTTTTGTCACTGTAAGCTGGCTCTTCTTGAAAGAGTTCCCAATCTTCGCAATTACCTGCCACTCATCGGGTGAATATGACGCAGGACCTGAGGAAGCAACAGTTGTTACAGGTGTTCCCGACAGAGTTAACGAAATTGCCGAAACTTGAGCTGAACTTGTAATAAGATTTAAAAGCGCTCTTAACGCACTCTGAATTCGGGTTCCAAATTCCTGTGCTGGTTATATTGATTAAGTGCGCCGGGAAAATAAGATGTGGCTCCTCTCATTCGTCGCAATTTTTAAAACTTTTGATAATCGTTAATTGCTTAGAGATTTTACACTGAACTTTTTTCTATTCCAATGATTTTATGGTTAATAGATATGTGTAACGGCTGCTCCCCTATCCATGACAAGGAAAGTTTTATATCGCACAGTTCTTTATTAGCGGCTTACAAGCAGTCGGGATACTCAGTTGTGCAGTCGGGATACAAAAAGTTGTCGCTTTTGTAACTTTATATCCTCTATTCTGTAAATTACCGTCGCATTAAACGTTGTTTTATCAATCCAAATAACTAATCGTTCAGTTTTGCTGAATAATAATATCGATTGCTGGAACTACTCAGTAAGTTCCAATTAACTAATCAGCAGCTGTGATTTTTTAGAAAAGTCAAACTAACACTTTGTTGATACCAGGTGTAAACCGTAACTTTGATTTATAGCAGTTTTAGTGACCTTGTTTTGTAAAGACTTTAATCCGTTCATCCTGTTCGCACGTTTGGGGGCTCTTTTTACCCGTTTACAGTTGTATTAAATTTAGAAACAAACTACGTCGACATAAACATGTTTTGATAAAATAAATGTTTGAGGAAATTATTTTTGATCGGCCTTAACAATATGAAATATATATGAACCGTTTGTAATTGGTTAAGCTAAAAAAGAGCAGCATTGTGTATTTGAGTATCGCCCGCAAGATGCATTCACCTGAGCTACTTCTCACGAAGCACTAAAAAGTGTTGAAACAACTTCTGGGAGTGTAAAAATAAAGAGCACAGACCTTCAGTTGGCGCTGAAATATCAGCACAATGCTTTTGATATCTATGAGTCTCCCCAATTGTGATGAAGAAGAGCTAGCAAGGGCTCCTCGTGCCGGGAGCAAAAACTCGCAAGTGTCTGACAGTAAATTTTAAATTTTTTAAAATTTTATTCTAATCAAGTGGTCTTTTTTCTCGGACACAGCCCCATTCAGAGTCTTCTGAGAACTATTGACAATGCACAAAATGTGCGGTGCATTCAAACATGCATTCACCATGAGTTTTGACAGTTTTATCAATAAATTTGCATGGGCTCTAACATTCAGATGGTGCAAAAATGTTCATAAAACTATGGTTCAAACTTTAGCTCGCCTAATGACGAAGCTTTTAGTTTGTCTGTTGAGTAGAATGTGGTTCGTGTGGTGGCCGCCGTATTGGCCGACAGGGCGTTTAGCCGACAACCAAAAAATGAGAAATTTAACCGACAATTTAAGTAAAATGAGCAATAAAATTTTTTCTGAAGCTGCGATTGGCCAATTTAGAACACTATTTCGTAAGCGGACATATATAACGCAATTTTTTCATCAACTAGTGTAATTAACGAAGATCTATCCGTGGTCGGACCGTATTTTACCGCATCTGGCCATGCCTCGCGGGCCATGGCCATGCCTCAGCGGCCCGTGGGACTTGATATGAATCTATCACAACCGGACTACTGATTTATGGACCAATGAGACTTTTATGACCAATTGAAGTAAAATTTATGACCAATTATGATAAAACTGTCGGCTAAATTTCTCATTTTTTCCTTGTCGGCTAAACGCCCTGTCGGCCAATTTTCCTAGAACCGGTTCGTGTATGTGACTGAACGTGATTGGTCTATGTTGCAGAGTTTGTGTATGTTTTGATTGCAAGTACCCCTGTTTGCGTTCAAAAAAGGTCTGAGTCATAGAGGAGGACAATCTTAAGCCTCGGGGTTGGGTGAAATTGTAATTAGAATGTGAAATTGTATAATTCCGGATCTATACTTAATGAAATTATAAGTTTTCCTGTTACATAAAGAGCATCTTGGCAAATTGCTTTGTTCGAGTTAGTCCCAGGTTGAAGTCATCCTTCAAAATGATCTATGAAAGTACCCATCAAGGCCATTTTTGTTCATGAAAATACCCAGGCAGACCAAAAAGACCTATAATTCAAACTTTGGCTCGTTCAAAATTTCAGTTAGTTCATGTACTCGTCGTTCAAAAATCCTTATGAAAAGACCCGTCCAGACCAAAAAACATATGATCTAGACTTCGGCTTGTTCACGTTATGAGATGACCGTAAGCACTTGGTGCGTTTATGTTGCTCGTTCGAAAAAATCTGCCTCATAAACAAGCTCGGATCTGCCTCCAATGATCTGCCTCCTAGAACAAATGAAAACCTCGACCTGGGGTATCATTCCAAGTAGATAAATACTCTCGATTGTCTGAGGTTATTTTATGTACAGCAAACATAAAGTTGAAGTGCCGACCAAAACCGTAAATACTGAACATTCTAACCGGATGGAAGGACAAATACTGTAGCATTTTTTGTCTCAATTATCACTTCGGAATTGACTTTATATCGGCATGAACACGTGAAGACTGAATTATTGAGAGCTGGAGAGACATTCTCCACAGTGAAGCTCTTTTCAACTGACACTGAAACAAAACTTGATATTATTTCTTCGAACTAAATTGAACCAAAACCGTATCTGAATACGCTTTCAAAATATATCTACCTAAAAGATATCTCGTACATTTTTCGAAAAGATAACTCGTATATTTCTCCCTATTTCACTTAAGTTTAACCTAAACTCCCTGAGCACCGATTAGCTACTGACAAAACTAGCTACTGACACTGGTACAGGTAAAATATTGGAAAACAGCAAGGGGCATCAATCATCCACAATGATTCATGCAATCGCTAGTAATGCTCTATAACCAGTCAAAAGGCAATTATTCTAATATTTGATCAGCTATTTTTTCCCAAGATAATTTAAATGGTTTTAATAAGTGTTCTCGTGCAATTCCTAAGAAGAAAAATCAAATAAATCAAACAAATTTTTCTGATACACAAAATTAAAAAAATAGCTTGTCAATGTCAAAAAATTAAATAAAATATCATCAAACAATATTACAAAGCAATGATTGATAGTTTCAATTCAAAATTTTTGGGAGAGCAGATTTCAGCAGTAAAGCCCAACACAAACGAAACACAATTTAGAGCTCTTAGAAAGTCAATTTTACGTAATTTTGCGCAATCGAGGAGGTACTGTACATCCTCGAGCTCTAAATTAACAAAAGAAAACAGGATTGTTTTAACACTATTTCAGCTCAACTCCAAAAGTCCACAAACAGACAAGCAGACAAGTAGAAAAAAAATCGAAATCAAAATTAATTATTAAGAACTTTAAAAGCTTAATCTTGATTACAAAGTAACGGCTTCGAAATGTTTTCCTATAATCAATATAACTTGCGGTTTATTCACAGATTGTTTTAAATGACAAACTTGATTGAGGAAGTTTTTTCAAACAATGTGTTTTTTTTAATTCTGCAGAAAATATCTCGATCTTTGTGAAGGTTGCACGAAATTTTAAATAATTTCCTTCTACCACAAAAAGTAGATAGATATTGCTAACATAACCGTTCCAAAATTAACTGATCAATATCAGTCAATTTGCTCCTAAACAACTGGCGGTTAAATAGTTTTGTTAGTAGCTAATCGGTGATCAGGGAGTTTAGGCTACTAAACTTAAGTGAAATAGGGAGAAATGTAGGTGTAGATAAAGGGAAAAAGGAACAATGGGCGTTGGTTGAGCGGAGTGGTCTCAAGGGGTGCTCAAGATTCCGGGGTCAGTGGAACAATGATCATTTTGTTGGTGTGGTGTGATATTTCAATATTTTTCTGTGTTTGAAATCAGAGAGACCTTAGGTGTGATCAATTTATTTAAAAAAATTGGATAATATAACGTGAAAAAAGTGATAGTTAAGACAATACGCTGGTTGAACTTCCTCTCATCGGTACCAATACTCAAGTCACATTTCAAATATTCGTTGTTAAGATTACACTTTTAATACAATATTGCCTTTGATCGTACTGAAAACGTAGGCATGAAATGATAATACAACGCTTATTTTATGTAACACAGAACAGTTTGAAAAGATTTTCCAGAGATCGATTTAATTTTTTTGAAAAATTTTTTAACAATACTTTTGGTAAGTCTGGTAAAAAGCCAGTGAGATACCGATAAAAGCTGAAAACATGTTGGTTTTCTAAGATTATTTTTCTAATTTACCAGTATTACTTGACAAGTATCTGTAATTAGCATGTATATAATCTCGCTCTCCTAACAGTTTTACATCAATATGTTTCAATTTGTTTTTAGCCTAATTGTTGTCCATGATGATTAAACTGCTATTATTGTCACTTTCGGATCAGTACCTCAACGTGTGATAGGAAAGTACACAAGCAAGCACTCCACTTTGAGTAGGAACGTCCTTTGGGAGTGAGTCTTTTATAAAAGAGATTTTTCACTAAAAATTGCATATTAAAATCCTGACTTTTAATTGGCTTTTTCCACTTAGTATCTACACTTTAAAAGCTGTTTCAAATTCTTATCGTCGTTCTGCAAAGTCGTTCTACAAAGCAATAGCCCTCAGTTGGGCCCTGGCAAAAATGAGCCAACTGAGCGCTCTCCTATCAGAAGCAAGAGTAACCGCTGATGATACTTCACATGATGAACAAGATTTCATTCAAGTTCAAAACAGACGTAAGCGTTTTCGAAACCAAAACGAGAGGAATTCGATATGAGAGCCAGTTAGACCAATAGTTAAAACAATCAATCCGAGACCAACTCAAGTGCAATTTGCCACAGCTATGAAGACAATATTCCCACAACTGAAAATACAACGAATTAGAGAATTGCCCATATCTTCCCAATTCTTTATCCAACCTGAAAACAAAGCCTCCAGAGATATTCTCATGTCAAATCCAAACCTGCAACAAGTATTCCCTAACGCTATTGTGAACACGAGAAATACACTGCCAAAAGCCACGTCCAAACCAAGCTTTGTTATAGTCAATGTGCACAGCATCCAAGAAAATGAAATAAAAGAGGAACTCTTGAGCAATAACAGAATGAATGAAGTAAAAGTGTCAAGGATTATAGGCCGAGCAAGTGGCAAACCTACAAAGCTTATCAGAGTAATAACAGATTCAACAAATCATGTTTTAGCAGCTCAAAAGCACGGTGTAAAGATTGGTTGGCTGATCTACAGATGTGAACCAGGCAAAGAGCCGCCACATGTTAAACAATGCTTCAGGTGTTAGAAATTTGGGCACTCCACCATTGAGTGTAAAAACGAGCAGCATTGCCTGCTATGCTCAGGCCAGCACACAGTAAAACAATGCGCCGAACCAAAAGAAAATGACAAATGTGCAAATTGTGATGGGTCGCCCGCATCTGTGTACAAAGGATGCTCCACCTATCAAAACGCAATTGTTGAAGCGACAAAGAGAAAACAAGATATCAAGTACTCAGCAGTTGCAAAAAGACAAACCGAAATGTTACAAGCAAACTCAACTGTCTCAGCAAAAAACATAAATGTTCTGGTTGCTGAAGTACTCAGCAAAATCCGTTCAACCTTCAATACAATATCTTACAGTGATATTAGATTTGTTGTCAGTATAAGTGCAAGCAGATTTTTTAGTGATAAAATTTAAGGCCAAAAAGTTCATGATAGCATCAAAAATGCTAACAACAATTTCACGAATGTTCCAACGCAACAAATTTCAACAGACAGCCATCAATTCGGCCAACATGGATAAAATTAAAATTATGCAATGGAACTGCCGAAGCTTATCCAACGAAATATTAGAACTTCTCGTATTTTTGAAGGAAAAAGATATTAATATTGTGTGCCTGAATGAAGTCAAGAGCTGGCAAAACGAAAATCTAACCGATAATTATTTCGTAGTTAAAGAAACAAGAGCAAGTAAGTCACATGGCTCAATAATTTTAGCAAAGAAAAGAACGACAATAATAGAAGTTAAACCAGAAAAATGTGACTGTAACGAGCGAGGAAAAGTTTTCGAAAAAAAGCATGCTTTGAAGTACCTGCTATAGGTCATCTCTAGGTTATAGCTCTTTACAACTCACCAGGTCGCAATTTGAATCTATCAGAAATTTTTGAAACTGAAATAAAAACGGTTTTATCTGTGGAGATTTCAACGCGCCACATCAAGAGCTGAATTGCACATATAACACTGAAAATGGTGATAAAATAATTGAAACTGGAACACTGAAGCTTTTAAATAACGGTTACCACACATATCAATCATATCAAGGGAATGACGAAATATGCTTGATCTACATTTCGCCGATCAATCAGTCTTCAAATTTTTTGACACAATTAATGTTTTCGATGACTTTGGTAGTGACCACAGCTCAACCATTACTACCTTGAATATAGTGACTCAGAGCAAATTTGATTTGAAGGCAAAAATCAACTTCAAAAAATTCAACCAGATTGTCAGACAAGAATACAAAAACTCTGTGCTATATCCACCAGTCTATCCAAAAGCAGAAGAACTAAACCAACTAAATGAATTACTTGTACAGATCTCGCTACAGAAGTCGTATATCCAACAAAAAAGATTTCCCTTTGGACATGAAACTACTAAACTTATCCGTGAAAAGAAGAAAAAAAAGAGAGTTGAAAAAAAAACAAAAAGAGAACAGCACAAATTCCTGAAAAAGGAAATAAATGTCCTCCAAAGAGAAATAAAGAGGTCCATGAAACGATCGGAAAAAATAAAACAATCAAGTGCTCAAAATAAGGGGAGCAAAAGCTTTTGGAGAGCAGTTAAAGCCTTATGCGGTGATTCAAAAAAAGCAAATGAAACTGAAAAAATTGTTGAAGTCTCATATAAACAATTCAGAGCAAAGAGAGACATTGAGAAATGCGAAATATTCACAATTGTTCTATAGGATACAATGAAAGATCATGTATACAAAAACTTGGAACTAAATGGGCACTTCGAGAAATTCGAAAACGAGAGAAAAATGTTTCTCCAATACGAAAATACTGAACTTCTGAAAATACTGCATTATAAAATCAGACGATTATGAAGGAATTTTGGAAAAAAAACAAGAAGGTCAGGTCCAGGACCAGATAAAATCAGCTATAACATCCTGAAATTTTACCGAAATGCCTCAAAGCATATATGTGTCTCCTGATAACTAGCTCAATAAACAATTCTTATGTTCCAACTATATGGAAAGAGTCACAAGTCAAAATCTTACCAAAGCCGAACGAAAACAAGAAAGATGCAGAAGATTACCGACCAATCAGTCTAACCAATTGCATTGCAAAAATTTGTGAAACAGCAGTAAAGAATATTGTCGTAGCGCAATGTGAAGAAAAAGATGTCTTCGGTGAAATGCAAAGTGCGTATAGAAGAAACCGTTGCACAACTGATAATTTGCACAAACTTACTCAGCACGTAACAGAAGCATTTCAATGGTCCGAAATGGTTGGATTTGTCTGCCCAGATATTGAGAAAGCGTTTGATGCAGTGTAGAGAATAGGACTTCGAAACAAACTGCTTCAAATTGGTGTGCTTAAATTGGTTAATTCTTTTCTCTCTCAGAGAAGCATCTTTGTGAAATTTTATAACTAAAAAAGTAGCACATTTTCAACACTATCTGGAGTACCTCAGGACAGCGTCATTGCACCAATACTCTTCCTGATTCATGTCAGCGGCATTCCTGAAATACCGGCACATGTTTCTCAATTTGCTGATGATTTTGCCCTTTACTACAGGTCGCGCTCCTGTAGCACAATTCAAGAGAAGCTTCAGTGCTCACTAGACAAATTGATCAAATGGTGCGAAAAACTGAAAATAAGAATAAATCCAGGCAAAACAAATTTGATGCTTTTTAAAAATCCGTCAAAGAAAGTTTCTAGTTTAGACCTTTTTATCAATGGTACAAGAACTGAGGGCGCAAATCCAATCAAATTTTTTTGGCGTAAACTTTACCCCACATCTAAAGTTGAACAAACACTGCAAAAGTTCGGTGGCAAGAGCAAGCAAAAGAATCTACCAACTATGGCGGCTCAGTCAGATCAATATTGATGAAGAGTTCTTGCTGACCCTGTATAAATCATGGGTTCGACTTCTATTTCTCTATGCAAACGCCTGCTGGATTCACCAATCTAATTCAATTATCAACAACATACAACTGACCCAAAATAGAGCATTAAGAATTTGTATGAGGAAACCCCGCTGGTACAGTGTCGAAAAACTCCATGAAGAGGCCAATATACCTGCAGTAAGAGATTTTCAGATTAGATTAGCAAATGGGTACCTGAAATGGGCAAAAGAAAACAAGATCAGATCAATACTTGAATTGATCCAGAAAAAGAGGCAACGTCCAAAAAACAGTTATCAAAGCACATTGGACCGCCTGTCCTACTAATGTTCCTTACCAGTTCCTATCTCGTAGAAAAGCCAGAACAACCATCAGACTTATTGCCAGCCGCTTGCGTAGTTAATTTGGGGCAAAAGTCGAACAAACAACGCCTTAACCGAACAGCCAAGCCAGCCGCTCACCTAGTAAATTCGAGGCTTAGCTGTGAAAACACAAGGAAAACAACCCTAATTTACACTGCTTTTATCTACTGAAAAATCTTAATTGATTAACAACTTTTTAAAAATTGAAAATGTTCTCATTTTTTCAAGTTCACTCCACTGATATCTTTTTTTATCAAAGTTCAATTACGGTTATACAACTGTCGACATAATACAGTGCTATGCGCAGTTTGGTTCAGTGGTTTTAAGGTTTAGGTTAGCATAGCACTCATAACTGCTAATTATTATTCCTTCTGTGTTTTACTTCACTCTTCAAAACGCTTCCTTCCCTCAATTTATTTTAACGCGTACTAACGCATGCCTTCATGAACAAAATTACCCTAATTACATTTTTTACGACTAGCGCAGTCCTCTAGTTCTCTGATCAAAGAAGGCTCAGTAATTCATTCCCTCACGGGAGCGCAGCCCAATTTTTTTTTGTTTATTTATTTTTTATCTACTTTTCCCACTCTCAATATTCATTACTTCCTGAATAATTTTTATCAATAAACCAATTTTTTTGCATAAAAATTTATTGATATTTTACCACGCATAGAAATACAACGAAATAATCAACTTCTACGAGGCTAGCCAACAACACCAAGAAAAAGAGTAAAAGCAAGCAGAGCCAGCAGAAGCCCTTCCCGGCTCTTGAAATGGCTCCCAGCAACAAGAGCAATCAATTGGTTTTAAAGGAAAAACTCTAAAAAAACAGGAGCATAAACTCATCTTTCCGAAATTTTGAACTTTCTATTTTACTGACTGATGCCTTTTAAATTGATTGAACTTGATTGTACATACATTAATAATACTGCTGAGTTTTACATCAATATGTTTCAGAATTCGTATTGTCTCGCCTGCCTCAGCATTGGCCCAATCCATCTTCTTTGTCTGCCCAAAAAGATTTTGTTTCAACAGAAAAACTGGTAGCGCAACAAATCAGCTTCTTTTTTAGATCAACTAAATCCGTTCGAAAATAACATTGGTTCAGCGAATACTACTACTCTGCCATTTGATTCAATTGTGTACTTACAACATTCGAAATTTTTCACTTAAATACATGATATACATGCCTTATTTCAACTGGATCTCATACATATTGAAATCAATTCAATTTCAGTCCTTAGCTCTAAATATTTCAGATGATTTAAAAAGATGATGTAGAATACCAAAACGATAAATAAGTGTAAAAGCTGTTGTTCAGCCTGTATTGTTTCCTCTCAACGTTATTATTCCGTACTGCAACTGAAAACCCATCATTCATTTAAATGGAAAATCTCGACAAAAGAAGAATTAACTAAAATCTTCTCTCAAGGCAAAAAACGAAAACTCTTAGTATTTGGAATTTTTGTGGTTCCATATTATTTTTAGACCTTCTTTGAAGTTGTCGTCGTATTCTATTAGTTGTTTCCACGTAAAATGAATGTTAATTTTTGGATCCTGACCAAAACTAAACCTTTTAAATCGAAATTTCTAATTTGTCCAATTACAACTTAATGTTTTGTCATTATCACTTTTAATTTGTATCAGATAACAACAGTAAAACTTTAACTAATGTTTCAATAGCCTTTGAACGTTCTTTGCTGTTCTATGTATTGTGCATTCGTGCATAATGTTCCATCCCCGCTCACCCACATTTTTAAATAAAATCGTATACCAAATGAGGAAGAGATAAAAAAAAACTTCTGAAAAATTCAAATATTGTTCAAAAATTGGCGTGTGGATGAAAAATTGCCTTCAAACCAAATAAAAAATAATTAACGTCAAGTCAAAATAGCGTAAAACACAGACCTAAATGAACAAACTCAATTTAATATCACTAAACAAGAGATGGGACTAATCCACTGTAACAAGACTCGGTAACAAGTACACCAAAAAACAGAAGAATTAAAAAAAATGTAACTAATTTTTTGAAACAAATAAGTTCAGATGATCAAAAACATTAGATATCAACTTATAAATTTGAATAGGTGTATATTCATTCTTATCTCCTTATGGTGATAATGAGATCTGTTTTTATCCGGATTTGTTGAACCTCTACAAAAATAGACGACAAATACAAACGAAAAATAAAATCTAAATTTTGAAAGAAAACTGTCGACGCTTTTAAACCATAATCCATAGACTATGTAACAAGTATACAAAAAGGAAGAAAAAAGCAAAGTCGAAACATACATATGTATATTTTGACAATATTTTTTTTGAATCATTAGCAATCCATTGAAATAAAAGATTCGGATCATTTATTTCTCCAATTTTTATCAATAAACCAATTTTTTTTGCATAAAAATTTATTGATATCTTACCACGCATAGAAATACAACGAAATAATCAACTTCTACGAGGCTAGCCAACAACACCAAGAAAAAGAGTAAAAGCAAGCAGAGCCAGCAGAAGCCCTTCCCGGCTCTTGAAATGGCTCCCAGCAACAAGAGCAATCAATTGGTTTTAAAGGAAAAACTCTGAAAAAACAGGAGCATAAACTCATCTTTCCGAAATTTTGAACTTTCTATTTTACTGACTGATGCCTTTTAAATTGATTGAAATTGATTGTACATACATTAATAATACTGCTGAGTTTTACATCAATATGTTTCAGAATTCGAATTGTCTCGCCTGCCTCAGCATTGGCCCAATCCATCTTCTTTGTCTGCCCAAAAAGATTTTGTTTCAACAGAAAAACTGGTAGCGCAACAAATCAGCTTCTTTTTTAGATCAACTAAATCCGTTCGAAACTAACATTGGTTCAGGGAATACTACTACTCTACCATTTGATTCAATTGTGTACTTACAACATTTGAAATTTTTCACTTAAATACATGATATACATGCCTTATTTCAATTGCATCTCATACTTATTGAAATCAATTCAATTTCAGTCCTTAGCTCTAAAAATTTCAGATGATTTAAAAAGATGATGTAGAATACCAAAACGATAAATAAGTGTAAAAGCTGTTGTTCAGCCTGTATTGTTTCCTCTCAACGTTATTATTCCGCACTGCAACTGAAAACCCATCATTCATTTAAATGGAAAATCTCGACAAAAGAAGAATTAACTAAAATCTTCTCTCAAGGCAAAAATCGAAAAAACTCTTAGTATTTGGAATTTTTGTGGTTCCATATTATTTTTAGACCTTCTTTGAAGTTGTCGTCGTATTCTATTAGTTGTTTCCACGTAAAATGAATGTTAATTTTTGGATCATGACCAAAACTAAACCTTTTAAATCAAAATTTCTAATTTGTCCAATTACAACTTAATGTTTTGTCATTATCACTTTTAATTTGTATCAGATAACAACAGTAAAACTTTAACTAATGTTTCAATAGCCTTTGAACGTTCTTTGCTGTTCTATGTATTGTGCATTCGTGCATAATGTTCCATCCCCGCTCACCCACATTTTTAAATAAAATCGTATACCAAATGAGGAAGAGATAAAAAAAAACTTCTGAAAAATTCAAATATTGTTCAAAAATTGGCGTGTGGATGAAAAATTGCCTTCAAACCAAATAAAAAATAATTAACATCAAGTCAAAATAGCGTAAAACACAGACCTAAATGAACAAACTCAATTTAATATCACTAAACAAGAGATGGGACTAATCCACTGTAACAAGACTCGGTAACAAGTACACCAAAAAACAGAAGAATTAAAAAAAATGTAACTAATTTTTTGAAACAAATAAGTTCAGATGATCAAAAACATTAGATATCAACTTATAAATTTGAATAGGTGTATATTCATTCTTATCTCCTTATGGTGATAATGAGATCTGTTTTTATCCGGATTTGTTGAACCTCTACAAAAATAGACGACAAATACAAACGAAAAATAAAATCTAAATTTTGAAAGAAAACTGTCGACGCTTTTAAACCATAATCCATAGACTATGTAACAAGTATACAAAAAGGAAGAAAAAAGCAAAGGCAAAACATACATATGTATATTTTGACAATATTTTTTTTTGAATCATTAGCAATCCATTGAAATAAAAGATTCGGATCATTTATTTCTGCAATTAAAACAATAGAGATCTGTCAAAAAGAACTACTTATACAGACAAGAAGCAAAAATTATGTTGAAGCAAAAATCCTTGCATTACAAAAAAAAGTAAGCCATTTTCAATTCTGCGCTTTCTCAACGGTAATTTTGTTATATGGATCTGTAATTATTGCGACCAGGTAACAAGTAAATGAAAAAGAACAGAAAAATGCAAATTAAAAAATTTAAAAAAAAAAATTTTTTCATTGAAGAAATTCGAACATTTGAATTCGAAGTCATATCGTAGAAAAGCCAGAACAAACATCAGACATATTGCCAGCCGCTTGCGTAGTTAATTTGGGTCAAAAGTCGAACAAACAACGCCTTAACCGAACAGCTAAGCCAGCCGATCACCTAGTAAATTCGGGGCTTAGCTGTGAAAACACAAGGAAAAGAACACTAATTTACACTGCTTTTATCCACTAAAAAATCTTAATTGATTAACAACTTTTTAAACATTGAAAATGTTCTCATTTTTTCAAATTCACTCCACTGATATCTTTTTTATCAAAGTTCAATTACGGTTATACAACTATCGACATAATACAGTGCTATGCGCAGTTTGGTTCAGTGGTTTTAAGGTTTAGGTTAGCATAGCACTTTTAACTGCTAATTATTATTCCTTCTGTGTTTTACTTCACTCTTCAAAACGCTTCCTTCCCTCAATTTATTTTAACGCGTACTAACGCTTGCCTTCATGAACAAAATTACCCTAATTACATTTTTTGCGACTAGCGCAGTCCTCTAGTTCTCTGATCAAAGAAGGCTCAGTAATTCATTCACTCACGGGAGCGCAGCCCAATTTTTTTTTGTTTATTTATTTTTTATCTACTTTTCCCACTCTCAATATTCATTACTTCCTGAATAATTTTTATCAATAAACCAATTTTTTTGAATAAAAATTTATTGATATCTTACCACGCATAGAAATACAAAGAAATAATCAACTTCTACGAGGCTAGCCAACAACACCAAGAAAAAGAGTAAAAGCAAGCAGAGCCAGCAGAAGCCCTTCCCGGCTCTTGAAATGGCTCCCAGCAACAAGAGCAATCAATTGGTTTTAAAAAAACAGGAGCATAAACTCATCTTTCCGAAATTTTGAACTTTCTATTTTACTGACTGATGCCTTTTAAATTGATTGAACTTGATTGTACATACATTAATAATACTGCTGAGTTTTACATCAATATGTTTCAGAATTCGGATTGTCTCGCCTGCCTCAGCATTGGCCCAATCCATCTTCTTTGTCTGCCCAAAAAGATTTTGTTTCAACAGAAAAACTGGTAGCGCAACAAATCAGCTTCTTTTTTAGATCAACTAAATCCGTTCGAAAATAACATTGGTTCAGCGAATACTACTACTCTGCCATTTGATTCAATTGTGTACTTACAACATTCGAAATTTTTCACTTAAATACATGATATACATGCCTTATTTCAACTGGATCTCATACATATTGAAATCAATTCAATTTCAGTCCTTAGCTCTAAATATTTCAGATGATTTAAAAAGATGATGTAGAATACCAAAACGATAAATAAGTGTAAAAGCTGTTGTTCAGCCTGTATTGTTTCCTCTCAACGTTATTATTCCGTACTGCAACTGAAAACCCATCATTCATTTAAATGGAAAATCTCGACAAAAGAAGAATTAACTAAAATCTTCTCTCAAGGCAAAAAACGAAAACTCTTAGTATTTGGAATTTTTGTGGTTCCATATTATTTTTAGACCTTCTTTGAAGTTGTCGTCGTATTCTATTAGTTGTTTCCACGTAAAATGAATGTTAATTTTTGGATCCTGACCAAAACTAAACCTTTTAAATCAAACTTTCTAATTTGTCCAATTACAACTTAATGTTTTGTCATTATCACTTTTAATTTGTATCAGATAACAACAGTAAAACTTTAACTAATGTTTCAATAGCCCTTGAACGTTCTTTGCTGTTCTATGTATTGTGCATTCGTGCATAATGTTCCATCCCCGCTCACCCACATTTTTAAATAAAATCGTCTATCAAATGAGGAAGAGATAAAAAAACTTATGAAAAATTCAAATATTGTTCAAAAATTGGCGTGTGGATGAAAAATTGCCTTCAAACCAAATAAAAAATAATTAACATCAAGTCAAAATAGCGTAAAACACAGACCTAAATGAATAAACTCAATTTAATATCACTAAACAAGAGATGGGACTAATCCACTGTAACAAGACTCGGTAACAAGTACACCAAAAAACAGAAGAATTAAAAAAAATGTAACTAATTTTTTAAAATAAATAAATTCAGATAATCAAAAACATTAGATATCAACTTATAAATTTGAATAGGTGTATATTCATTCTTATCTCATTATGGTGATAATGAGATCTGTTTTTATCCGGATTTGTTGTACGTCTACAAAAATAGACGACAAATACAAACGAAAAATAAAATCTATATTTTGAAAGAAAACTGTCGACGCTTTGTGTGTGAGTTTTGTTTGTGTGCGTGCGTGTGTACGTGTGTGTGAGCGCGTGTATGCGTGTATGTGTGTGTGTGTTTGTTTGTGTGCGTGCGTGTGTGCATGCGTTTGTGTTTGTGTATGTGTGTGTGTGCTTGTTTGTGTGCGTGCGTTTGCTTGTGTGTGCGCGTATGTGTGTATGTGTGTGTGCGCATTTGTGTGGGTGTGTGCGTGTGCGTGTATATGTGTGTGTCCGTATGTGTGTGAATGTATGTGTTTAAGTGTTTATATGTGTTAATGTATGTGTCTGTGTTTGTGTAAATTTGCGCAAGTGTGTGTTTGTGTGTGTATGGGTGCGTGTGTTTGTGGGTGTGTGCGTATGTGTTTCTATGCGTGTGTTTTTGTGTGCGCGTGTTTGTGCGCGTATATGTATGTATGTATGTATGTATGTATGTATGTATGTATGAGTGTATGTGTGTATGTTTGTGTGTGCGTGTGTGTTTGTATGTGTGTGTGTATGTTTGTATTTGTGTATATGTGTGTTTGTGTGTATTTGTGTGTCTATGAAAGTGTGTGTGTGTGTGTGTGTGTGTTTGTATGTGTGTGTGCACGTTTTCGTGCGTGTGTGTGCGCGCGTGTGTGTATGTTTATATATGTGTGTGCGTATGTGTGTGTGTTTCTGTGTATGTGTTTGTGTGTGCGTGTGCGTGTGTGCGTGTGTGTGTGTATGTGTGTGCAGGTGTGTGTGTATTTGTGCGTGTGTTTGTGTGCGTCAGAGTGTGTATGTGTGAGTTTGTATGTGTGTGGGCGTTGGTGTGTATGTGTGTGTATATATATGTGTGCGTATGTGTGTGTGTGCTTGTGTGTGTTTTTATGTGTGTATGTGCTTATGTGTGTATCTGTGTGCATGTGTGTGTATGTGTGTGTATTTGTGCGTGTGTATATTTCCTCCCTCAATATTTTGAGTCGGAACAATTAGATATTGAAATTTAGATAGTATTGCCGATGTTCTATAAAATTCTAGCATTTTTTTAAATTTCCGACTAGCCTTTTCATCATCAATTACACATAAAAATAGCATTTTTAGTTTTTTATTTGAATTTTGATGCGCAATTTGGTGCTCTTTTAAAGGTTAAGAGAACGTTAGAGCTTTTGTAACTAGAAAGCAGGCAAGAATTTTTTGTAGCTTGTCGAGAGCATGAATTATTAGCAATCTTAATGCTTTTTTGCAATGAAACACTCAGATGTAGAGCAGATTCTCATATGTATTTCTAGAACTTAGTCGGTTATTGGTGAATACTGAAATTCCATGACAACAAAATTTCGTAGCAGTACCGGGTCGGGAAAAAATTGGTAAAATTTGTAGGATAAGCGGTGAAAAGTTGGTTTTTTCACAGCAAATTTCGCGAATATGTTTGCTTTGAAAAGCAGCGAAACTATGTAAGTTCACTGCTAGAGTAAGCGGTGAACTTAGAAAAATTCACCTAATTGCAGCTCTTACTACATGTTATCGTCCCTTCACGGATGCGAACCTCTCACCTCCTGTATCCCAGCCACTTCTTCTTCCACTGAGCCACTCCTCATATAAATCTATCATATTTGTTTTGAATTTAACTCAAATTCACTCTAACTTCTGTAAAACAAACGAGTTGAACTTTTGTAAGATTAGCGGTGAAATGTGGAAATTTTTTTGTCAGTTCACCGCTTACTCTAGTGGTGAAATTACATAAATTTACCGCTTAAAAAAATTTTCGAAAAGATGTATGATTATTCGTGTGTAAATTTTCCGAGCGTCTTTTAATAAATGTATTTTAACTTCGTTGAACAAAAGACAATTCGAGGCGTTTTCTAAGCGGAGAATTTATTTTTTTCACCACTAAGTTCATCGGTAAATTTGTGTAATTTCATTGCATTCACTGCTGATCTCACACAATTTTAACACTTTTTTCTCAGCGGTAATTTATGTAAGTTCATCACTAAGTTAAGCGGTGAATTTATCTAATTTCACCGCTAAATTCAGCGGTGAAATTATGTAATTCACCGCTACCAGGCGATAAAGGTTTTTTCACCGCATTCACCGCTTATCTTGTAAAATTTTCCGCATTCACCGCTTCGCTTATAATTTTGCGTTGAATGGCGGTGACACCTTGACCCGGGGTGCCATGCCTTTTGCGGCTCCACTGGATGTTAAACTTAGTGCAGCTCAAAAGAGGGAATCGATACTCCTACCCTCGGGAAAAAAGGAGATAAATTGTAATAATATATGAAGCAGTAAGGTACCATTAAAGATTTGTTTTCACGCGAACAAAAGAAATTATCTAACCGTTTTTTGTGTCACTGCCGCGTGGCTTCTCAGAATACTTTTCAACCAGATCTCCGTTGAAATAAAGATGCATTTTGATTTTCGATGTATGGTTGCAGCAGCAAGTGAAAATAGCCGTTTCTCCTTCAACAACGATCATCTCTTGTGGAGTCACATGTATAAGGCCCAACGCGAAGTTAATACTTACAAGAAGAATAAACCGAAATAAAAAGCTTGACTTCATCATCCTGGCCTAAAAACTGTTAAATCTTTTTAAGTTGCTAGCATGTGCTATAACATCAGTTAGTGATTTGCTGGTGTTTTAAAAATAGTTTTTAAACCAGTG
>NC_134472.1:56795365-56841871 GCF_964194025.1 Convolutriloba macropyga
GTGTCATTTTTCAAATATAATTTTTGTTGCATTTGAACTGAATTGCGTTACTTCCTTATACGGCAGTTTAAAAGAATCACTTCAAAATCATTTTGGTTACAGAATGGCAGCAGTTATGTGTCTTAAAATTTACCTAACTTTTAAAAAAATTTTGTGAGAAAGCTTTGTTCATTTGCGTAACGGTTAAGGAATGTTTATTAACGAATACTCTGTTGCGTCTCAAAATTACACTTTTTGTCCTTTGAAAAATTGTTCTTATCACAAAATTCTCATTTCATCTTCCATTAATGAATTACTCCAAAAATGGATGATTTATCTTTTCAATATCAGACAGTGGACTGCTTATACACTTCATATGAACATCAGTTTTTTGGTTACACAATGGACGAAGCAGGACTTGTTTTTACTTAATTAAAAAGAGCGGTACAACATAATTTGGAAAACAAATTTGTTGAAAAACTACCGAGCGTGTCCAAGAAGAGATTGAGTAGAAAGAAGTTCCAGAGACATCTACTGAGATCTGAGCAAAAAAATGCAAGCACACAAACATTGAGATCGTCCTTCTTCGACCGAATTCAGTCACTTAAGAACTCAAAGTATGAGAGTGAATTAATAAAAATTGTTGATCGTTTTCTAGATGGTCATGGAATAATTGATAATCCCATGTTGTACTTTGAAGTTAGAAAGTAATGAAGCGTTTGTAATAAAACGTTTCAAATCTAGTGTATAATCTAAAGGTCGAAAATTGGACTCAGTTTGTTTGTTAAATGTCGAATTTTCAAACAACATTTTTTGTTAAAAGTCAAAAATAGAACCGCAGATTCTTCGTTAAAAATCAAAAATTTTACCAAATTGTGCGTACAAAAAGTGCAATTTTTTTCTCATTTTTCTTTGTTTTACGGTATGATTTTAAACAAAAAACCAAAGTTTTAATCATTTTTAAAATGACAAGTTTTGAATCTGTTCTTGCAGCTTAAAAATCGGATTTGAAACAATAATTTTTTCTTAAAAATCGAATTTTTTTCTCGACATTTTTTGTTAATTATCGAAAAAAAAATTGGACAGTTTTCTAAATATCAAAATTAAATTCGTCATACACAAGGTTTTTAATAATAACGAAGTACCTAAATTATCAACTAACCTTTCGTGTTAATCTTTATTCTGAAACACTTGAAAAAAGTAATTAAAAAATTTTATAATTGAAAATGTTTATTTAGTACGAAACACCTAAAAAGTATTCAACATTTTTTTTATTTTTATGAACAAATATAAAATAGTTTACAAAATTGAACATAAAAATCATTCAAAAAGATTTTCAATAACAAATTCTGGCAAGTTCGAATTTCATTACCGAAGCCTCTTTGTCGCTCAATTCTACCAGGTAGTTGGGTTGGTTGAACAGTGACTGGGGTATTAGGTACATCACTCAAAAAGATATACCTAATCTTAATACATGGCGGCTATACACATTCTTAATACATCTAGGTTAAAATGTGAATTTTTGACTTCGGTTTTCGGTAAAATTTTTAAAAAATTTGATTCGATTTAGCAGATTTTATGCTGTTTGACATCATTTTTGCGTAATTTTGGTTTTTTTATTGTATTTTAATGCAAAAGTTGCACCACATAGCAAACTGTCCACTCTGACGAAAGTTGTATAGTATTAGTAAACTTTTAATTTGTTGATCACTTTATTTGTTTTTATATTGTGTTTTTGCTAAATGCGTTATCTGTGTGTGCTTTTGCCTTGTTTCAACTCATTTGATTTTTTAAACTGGTATTTTCAACCAATCAGAATCAAGTATTTGATCAAAACCTTGCTTGAAAAGCAAAAAGGAGGTAAATTTTTGCAAGACGTCTGCAAAATTTTTGCAAAAACTAAAAATTCTGCAAAAATACCCTGGAAACCCCCTGATGGTGTGGAACCTAATAAGCTAATCAGGTAAGCACAGACCATTACTAGCCAAATTATTGACCCCGAGCAGCTACTATGACGTAATATCAACCAAAACAGAAAAATTTTGCAGCGGAATTCTGCAAAAAATACCCTATTCCTAATCTTAATACATGTCAACGGCTATAACTAATCTTAATACATGTCGGCGGCTATAACTAATCTTAATACATGTCGACGGTTATAACTAATCTTAATACATGGTGGTGGCTACACTTAATCTTAATACATGGTGGCTATACATAATCTTAATACATCTAGGTTAAATTGGGAATTTTTGACTTCAGCTTTCAGTAAAATTTTTGTAAAATTTGATTTGGTTTAGCAGATTTTATGCTGTTTGACATCATTTTTGCGTAATTTTGAGCTTTTTACTGTACTTTAATGCTAAAAAGCTGCACCACATAGCAAACTGTCCACTCTGACGAAAGTTGTATAGTATTAGTAAACTTTTAATTTGTTGATCATTTTATTTGTTTTTATATTGTGTTTTTGCTAAATGCGTAATCTGTGTGTGCTTTTGCCTTGTTTCAACTCATTCGATTTTTTAGCTGGTTTTTTTAACCAATCAGAATCAAGTATTTGATCAAAACCTAGCTTGAAAAGCAAAAAGGAGGCAAAATTTTGCAAGAAGTCTGCAAAAATTCTGCAAAAACTAAAAATTCTGCAAAAGTACCCTGGAAACCCCCTGATGGTGCGGAGCCTAATAAGCTAATCTAGTAAGCACCGATCGTTACTAGCCAATCTATTGACATCGAGCAGCTGCTATGACGTAATTATAACCGAAACAGAAAAATTTTGCAAAAGAATTCTGCAAAATTTCTCCAAAAAATACCCTATTCCTAATCTTAATACATGTCAACGGCTATAACTAATCTTAAAACATGTCAGCGGCTATAACTAATCTTAACACATGTCGACAGCTATAACTATTCTTAATACATGGTGGTGGCTATACCTAATCTTAATACATGGCGGCTATACATAATCTTAATACATCTAGGTTAAATTGTGAATTTTTGAC
The DNA here is from genome assembly GCF_964194025.1 of Convolutriloba macropyga. NCBI lineage: Eukaryota > Metazoa > Xenacoelomorpha > Acoela > Convolutidae > Convolutriloba > Convolutriloba macropyga. The sequence continues at coordinate 56,798,344 of NC_134472.1, forward strand.
TTCAGTTTTCAGTAAAATTTTTGTAAAATTTGATTCGGTTTAGCAGATTTTATGCTGTTTGACATCATTTTTGCGCAAATTTGGGCTTTTTATTGTATTTTTATGCTAAAAAGCTGCACCACATAGCAAACTGTCCACTCTGACGAAAGTTGTATAGTACTAGTCAACTTTTAATTTGTTGATTACTTTATTTGTTTTTATATTGTATTTTTGCTAATTGCTTAATCTGTGTGTGCTTTTGCCTTGTTTCAACTCATTTGATTTTTTAAACTGGTATTTTCAACCGATCAGAATCAAGAATTTGATCAAAACCTAGCTTGAAAAGCAAAAAGGAGGCAAAATTTTGCAAGAATTCTGCAAAAATTCTGCAAAAACTGCAAAAATTCTGCAAAAATACCCTGAAAACCCCCTAATGGTGGGGATCCTATTAAACTAATCCAGTAAGCACCGATCATTACTAGCCATTTATTGACCCCGAGCAGCTACTATGACGTAATATTAACCAAAACAGAAAAACTTTGCAAAAAAATCTGCAAAAATTCTGCAAAAAATACCCTATTCCTAATCTTAATACATGTCAACGGCTATAACTAATCTTAATTCATGTCCGCGGCTATAACTAATCTTAATACATGTCGCCGGCTATAACTAATTTTATTACATGTCGACGGCTATAACTAATATTAATACATGGAGATTCTATTCTCAATCTTAATACATGGAGATTCTATTCCTAATCTTAATACATGGAGCCTAATCTTTATACATGGAGCCTATACCCTATCTTAATACATGTAGGTGCCCCTAGATTCTATACCCAATCTTAATACATTAGTGTAGACCCTCTCTCAAAAATTACTCCTATACCCTATCTTAATACATGGGGTCTACACCCCCCCCCCCCGGGAGACTTGCTCACCCTATTACTACTGATGTGCGTTTTTTGTGTGTGGTCTGTAATTGTTTTGTGGGTGTCTGTGTCTGTGTGTGCGTCTTTGTGCGTGTTTGTATGTGTTCTGCGTGTGTGTTTTGTGTGTGTGAGTTTTGTTTGTGTGCGTGCGTGTGTACGTGTGTGTGAGCGCGTGTATGTGTGTATGTGTGTGTGTTTGTGTGTGTGTGCGTGCGTGTGTGCATGCGTTTGTGTTTGTGTATGTGTGTGTGTGTGCATGTTTGTGTGCGTGCGTTTGCTTGTGTGTATGCGTATGTGTGTATGTGTGTGTGTGCGCATTTGTGTGTGTGTGCGTGTGCGTGTATATGTGTGTGTCCGTATGTGTGTGAATGTGTGTGTTTAAGTGTGTATGTGTGTTAATGTATGTGTCTGTGTTTGTGTAAGTGTGCGCGCGTGTGTGTTTGTGTGTGTATAAGTGCGTGTGTTTGTGGGTGTGTGCGTATGTGTTTCTATGCGTGTGTTTTTGTGTGCGTGTGTTTTTGCGCGTATATGTATGTATGTATGTATGTATGTGTGTATTTGTGTATGTGTGTGCGTGCGTGTGTGTTTGTATGTGTGTGTGTATGTTTGTATTTGTGTATATGTGTGTTTGTGTGTATTTGTGTGTCTGTGAATGTGTGTGTGCGTGTGTGTGTGTGTTTGTATGTGTGTGTGCACGTTTTCGTGTGTGTGTGTGTGTGTGCGCGCGTGTGTGTATGTGTATATGTGTGTTTGCGTATGTGTGTGTGTGTCTGTGCGTGTGTTTTGTGTGTGCGTGTGTGCGTGTGTGTGTATGTGTGTGCATGTGTGTGTATTTGTGCGTGTGTTTGTGTGCGTCAGAGTGTGTATGTGTGAGTTTGTATGTGTGTGGGCGTTTGTGTGTATGCGTGTGTGTATATACGTGTGCGTATGTGTGTGTGTGTGTGTGTGATTGTGTGTGTTTTTATGTGTGTATGTGCTTATGTGTGTATCTGTGTGCATGTGTGTGTATGTGTGTGTATTTGTGCGTGTGTATATTTCCTCCCTCAATATATTGAGTCGGAACAATTAGATATTGAAATTTAGATAGTATTGCCGATGTTCTATAAAATTCTAGCGTTTTTTTAAATTTCCGACTAACCTTTTCATCATCAAGTACACATAAAAATTGCATTTTTAGATTTTTATTTGAATTTTGATGCGCAAATTGGTGTTCTTTTAAAGATTAAGAGAACGTTAGAGCTTTTGTAACTTGAAAGCAGGCAAGAATTTTTTTTGTAGCTTGTCGAGAGCATGAATTATTAGCAATCTTAATGCTTTTTTGCAATGAAACACTCAGATGTAGAGCAGATTCTCAAATGTATTTCTAGAACTTAGTCGGTTATTGGTGAATACTGAAATTCCATGACAACAAAATTTTGTAGCAGTACCGGGTCGGGAAAAAAATGGTAAAATTTGTAGGATAAGTGGTGAAAAGTTGGTTTTTTCACAGCAAGTTTCGCGAATATGTTTGCTTTGAAAAGCAGCTAAACTATATAAGTTCACTGCTAGAGTAAGCGGTATGGTTATTCGTGTGTAAATTTTCCGAGCGTCTTTTAATAAATGTATTTTAACTTCGTTGAACAAAAGACAATTCGAGGCGTTTTCTAAGCGGAGAATTTATTTTTTTCACCACTAAGTTAAGCGGTAAATTTGTGTAATTTCATTGCATTCACTGCTGATCTCACACAATTTTTTACACTTTTTTCTCAGCGGTAATTTATGTAAGTTCATCACTAAGTTAAGCGGTGAATTTATCTAATTTCACCGCTAAATTCAGCGGTGAAATTATGTAATTCACCGCTACCAGGCGATAAAGGTTTTTTCACCGCATTCACCGCTTATCTTGTAAAATTTTCCGCATTCACCGCTTATCTTACATAATTTTGCGTTGAATGGCGGTGACACCTCGACCCGGGGTACCTCGACCCGGGGAGCCTTTTGCGGCTCCACTGGATGTTAAACTTAGTGCAGCTCAAAAGAGAGAATCGATACTCCTACCCGCGGGGAAAAAAGGAGATAAATTGTAATAATATATGAAGCAGTAAGGTACCATTAAAGATTTGTTTTCACGCGAACAAACCGTTTTTTGTGTCACTGCCGCGTGGCTTCTCAGAATACGTTTCAACCAGCTGTCCGTTGAAATAAAGATGCATTTTGATTTTCGATGTATGGTTGCAGCAACAAGTGAAAATAGCCGTTTCTCCTTCATCAACGATCATCTCTTGTGGAGTCACATGTATCAGGCCCAACGCGAAGTTAATACTTACAAGAAGAATAAAGCGGAATAAAAAGCTTGACTTCATCATCCTGGCCTAAAAACTTAAATCTTTTTAAGTTGCTAGCATGTGCTATAACATCAGTTAGTGATTTGCTGGTGTTTTAAAAATAGTTTTTAAACCAGTAATATATATATATATATATATATATATATATATATATATATATATACATATATATATATATATATATATGTATATATATATATATATATATATATATATATATATGCGTTTGTGCGTTTGTGTGTGCGTGTGTATTGTATGTGTGTGTTGCGCGCGTGTGTTGTGTGTGTGACTGTGTGTGTGCGCGCAATTGTTGTTGTGTGTGTGTGCGGTTGTGTGTGTGTGCGTGTGTGTGTGTACTTGCGTGTGTTATGTGTGTGTGTGCGAGCACAAAAGCTTTGTGTGCGTGTGTGTGTGCTGCGTGTGTGTTGTTTGTTTTTTGTGTGTTGTGCGTGAGTGTAAGTTTGTGTGTGTGTGTGTGTGTGTGTCTATGTGCGTGTGCGTTTGTGTGTGTGGGGTGGGTGTCTGTGTTTGTGCGCGCTTGCTTTCCTTATGTGTTGTTTGTGTGTATGTGTTTGTGTGTATGTGTTTGTGTGTCTGTCTGTGTGTGTGTGTGTGTGTGTGTGTGTTTGTGTGTGTGTGTGTGTGTGTGTGTTTGTATATATGTGTTATGTGTGGTGTGTGTGTGTAATGACTGTTCTATAGTGTGTCTGTAAGTGTTTATGTGCTTGAGTACTTTTTGGTGTTTGTTTGCAAGTGTGTTTTTGTGTGCGTGTGAGGGTGTGTGTGTGTTCGTGCATTTTGTGTAGTTGCCTAGTTGTGTTTTTATGTGTGTTTGTGTTTGAATGTTTGTGTTTGTGTTTCAATGTGTGTGTGTGTGTGTGTGCATTTGCGTGTATATGTGTTTTGTGAAGTGTGTGTTTTTCGTTTTTTAGTGCTATAGTGTGTGTGTTTATGTTTTCTGGGGTTTGAGTGTAACTGTGTTTTTGTGTGTCTGTGTTCTGTATGTGTTATGTGTGTGTGTCTGTGTCTGTGTGTGTTTTTGTGTGCGTGTGTGTTGTGTGTGTTTGCTTGAGTGAGTGTTTGTTTATGTTTTTTCTTTGTGTGTTTTGTGTACATTTGTGTGTGTGAGTGCGGGCGTGCGTGTGTGCGTGTATGTGTGTGTGCATGTGTGTGTGAGTGTGTGTGTGTGTGTGCGTTTGTGTTTCGTGTAGTTTTTTAGTTGTTTTTTATGTGTCTTTGTGATGGAGTGTTTGTGTTTGTGTGTGTGCATTTGGTGTGTGTTTTAGGCAGTGTGTGTCGTGCGTTTTTTAGTGCTATATCGTGTGTTTGTATGCGTGAGTGTCTTTTGATGTTTGTGTATAGGTGTGCTTGTGTGTTTTTATTTGTGTTGTGTGTGCTTGTGTGCGTGTGTGTGAGTTCGCTTTGTGTGTTATGTGTTTGTCTGTGTTTGCGTGCGTGTGTTTTGTGTGTGTGTGTGTGTTTTTTATGTGTGTTTGTGTATGTGTAAGTGTTTTGTGTAGTTTTTTGTGTGTTGTGTGTCTTTGTGTGTGCGTCCTTTTGTGTGTGCGTGTGCTTATGTGCTGTGTGTGTTATGTATGTGTTGAGTTGTGTGTGGCTTTTTGTTTGTGTTTGTTTTCTTTGTGTGCTTTGTGTGTGTTTGTATTTGTGGTTTTTGTGTTTTGTTTGATTTTGAAATTGCGTTTTGTGTGTCTGTATATGTGTGTGCGTGTGTGTATGTGTGTGTGTGTGTGTGTGCGCGCGTGTGTGCATGTTTGCGTGTGTGTTTGTAGTTATGTGTGTGAGTGTGTCTGGGCAAGTGTGTGTGTATGTATATATACTTGTGTATATGTGTGTGTTTGCGCGCAAGTGGATGTGCGTGTGCGCGTGTAAGTGTTTGTTTGCGTGTGTGCGTGCGTTTGTAGGTGTGCGTGCGTGTGCATGTGTGTGTATGTGTGTTTATGTGTGTGTGCGTGTGTGTAAGCGTTCGTGTGTGTGTGTGTGCTTGTTTGTTTGTAATTTGTGTGAGTTTTTGTGTGTGCGATTGCGTGTTTTCGTGTATGTGTGAGTGTGTTTGTATGTGTGTGCGTGCATGTCTGTTTGTGTGTGAGTGTGTGTGTGTGTGAGTGTGCGTGCGTATGTATTTTGCATGTGTTATGTGTTTATGGGTGTGTGCGTTTTGTGTAGCTGTTTAGTTGTGTTTTTATATGTGTTTGTGTTTGAGTGTGTTGGTGCATTTGCGTTTATGTGTTCTTTGTGCAGTGTGTGCTGAGCGTTTTCTGGTGCTAAAGTGTCTGTGCATGAGGAATTTTTGGTGTTTTTGTGCAAGTGTGTATGAGTGTGTGTCCTTTGTGTGTGTATTGTGTGTGTTTGTGAGTGTGCTTGTTTGTGTGTTGTGTGTGTTGTGTTATGTGTGGGTGTTTCTTTGTGTGTGTGTGTTTTTTGTGTGTTTTGTGTGAGTTTGTGTATGTGTGCTTGTTTTTTGTATGTTGTTTGTTTTTGTGTGTGTGTTTTGTGTGTGTGTGTGTTTGTGGTTGTGTATGTGTGTGTGCGTTTGTTTGTGTGTGTATGTGTCTATGTGTGTGTATGTGTGTCCGCGCGAGTGTGTATTTGTGTGTGTGCGTGCGTGTTTGTGTGCGTGTGTGTATTTGTGTCTGTTGTTTGTGTTTGTGTGTGTGTGTGTGTGTGTGTGTGTGTGTGCTTGTTTGTGTGTTTTGTGTGTAATTTGTTTTTGTGTGTGTGTGCGAGTTTTGTGTGTGTAGGTGTATGTGTGAGTATATGTGTTTGTGGTGTGTGGTTGTGGAGGAGGGTTTTACAACGTACGGGGTCCGGAATTATCAATAATCAAAAAGATCGGGAAAATGAGCTGCCCTGCAGCTTGGGACAAGCAAACTGTAAAGACAATTTCTAAAAGTTATCAATTACCGAACTTTTATGTTCTGAAGGGTTAAGATCAATTGCGATAAATTTTAACAAGGAATTTCGTATGTTTAGGGTTTATGTTTGTATATGTGTCTGTGCTTGTGCGTGTCTGTCTATGTATGTGTGTGATGTGCTTGTTATGTGTGAGTGTTTGTCTTTGTGTGTGTCCTCTGTGTGTGTATTGTGTGTGTGTTTTTATGTGTGCTTGTTTATGTGTGTTGTGTGTTTGTCTTGTGCTCTGTTTGGGTGTATGTTTGTGCTTGCTTTTTGTGTGTTCTGTGGGTGTTTGTGTATTTGTGTGTGTTTTTTAAGTTAATTGTTTTTGTGTTTGCCTTTTGTGTATGTGTGCGAGCGTTGCGTGCGTCTATATGTGTGTATGTTTGCGTGTGTGCGCGCGTGTGTGTGTGTTAATGTGTGTGTGTGTATGCGTGTGCGTGAGTGTGTGTGTGTGTGTGGGTGGGTGGGTGTGTGTGTATGTGAGTGTGAGTGTGGGCGTATTGTTTGTATGTGTAAGCGCGCGTGTGTGTATGTATGTATGTATGTGTGTGTATGTGTGTTTGATGTATGTGTTATGTGTGTGTGTTTGTGTGTTTGTGTGTCTTTTGTGTGTGTGCATGTGTGTGTAATGTGTGTGTGTTTGTGTGTGTGTGTGTGCTCTTTTGTGTGTGCATGTGTGTGTAATGTGTGTGATTGTGTGTGTGTGTGTGTGCTCGTTTGTGTGTGTTGTGTGCGTTGTGTTGTGTGTGGGTGTTTGTTTGTGTGTGTTGTTTTGTGTGTCTTGTGTGTGTTTGTGTATGTGTGCGTGTTTTTTGTATGTTGTTTGTTTTTGTGTGTGCGATTTGTGTGTTTGTGTGTAAGTGCGTGTGTATGTGTGTGTGCGTTGGTGTGTGTGTGCATATGTATGTGTCTCTTTGTGCGCGCTTGTGTGTGTATGTGTGTGTATGTGTGTATGTGTGTGGCTTTTTGTTTGTGTTTGTTTTCTTTGTGTGCTTTGTGTGTGTTTGTATTTGTGGTTTTTGTGTTTTATTTGATTTTGAAATTGCGTTTTGTGTGTCTGTATATGTGTGTGCGTGTGTGTATGTGTGTGTGTGTGTGTGCGTGTGTGCATGTTTGCGTGTGTGTTTGTAGTTATGTGTGTGAGTGTGTCTGGGCAAGTGTGTGTGTATGTATATATATATATATATATATTTGTGTATATGTGTGTGTTTGCGCGCAAGTGGATGTGCGTGTGCGCGTGTAAGTGTTTGTTTGCGTGTGTGCGTGCGTTTGTAGGTGTGCGTGGGTGTGCATGTGTGTGTATGTGTGTATATTTGTGTGTGCGTGTGTGTTAGCGTTCGTGTGTGTGTGTGTGTGTGCTTGTTTGTTTGTGTTTTGTGTGAGTTTTTGTGTGTGCGATTGCATGTTTTCGTATATGTGTGAGTGTGTTGGTATGTGTGTGCGTGCATGTCTGTTTGTGTGTTAGTGTGTGTGCATGCGTGCATGTATGCGTGTGTGTTTATGTGTGTGGGCAAAGGTGTGTGTGTCTATATGTATGTGTATGTGTGTGTATGTGTGTGTGTGTGTGCGCGCAAGTGTTTGTGTGAGCGTGTGTGTGTATGTGTATGTGTGCGTGCGTATGCATGTGTTTGTATTGTGTGTGTTTGTGTGCGTTTGTGTGTATGTGTTTGTGAGTGTGCCCGTGTGTGCGTGCTGATCTGTGTGTGTTTTGTGTGTGTTCTGGTGTATGTGTGTGCACGTTTTCCTGTGTGTGTGTGCGTGTGTGTGTTTGTGTGTGTGCGTGTGTGTGTGTTGGTGTGTGTGTGTGTGTGTCTGTGTGTGTGGTTTGTGTATGTGTTTTTTGTGGTGTGTGTGCTATGTGTTGTATGTGTAAGGGTTTGTGTGTTTGAGTAGTATTTGGTGTTTGTTGTTAAGTGTGTCTGTGTGTGTTTTGTGTGTGTGCTTGATTGTGTGTGTTGTGTGTTTGTCTTGTGCTGTGTGTGGGTGTTCGTTTGTGTGTGTGTTTGTGTTTATGTTTGTTTTGTGTGATATGTGTTATCTATTTTTCATTGCTATAGTGTGTGCATTTGCGTATGCAAGTAAGTAAATTTTTGGTGCGCGTGTGTGCATGTTTGCGTGTGTGTTTGTAGTTATGTGTGTGAGTGTGTCTGGGCAAGTGTGTGTGTATGTATATATACTTGTGTATATGTGTGTGTTTGCGCGCAAGTGGATGTGCGTGTGCGCGTGTAAGTGTTTGTTTGCGTGTGTGCGTGCGTTTGTAGGTGTGCGTGCGTGTGCATGTGTGTGTATGTGTGTTTATGTGTGTGTGCGTGTGTGTAAGCGTTCGTGTGTGTGTGTGTGCTTGTTTGTTTGTAATTTGTGTGAGTTTTTGTGTGTGCGATTGCGTGTTTTCGTGTATGTGTGAGTGTGTTTGTATGTGTGTGCGTGCATGTCTGTTTGTGTGTGAGTGTGTGTGTGTGTGAGTGTGCGTGCGTATGTATTTTGCATGTGTTATGTGTTTATGGGTGTGTGCGTTTTGTGTAGCTGTTTAGTTGTGTTTTTATATGTGTTTGTGTTTGAGTGTGTTGGTGCATTTGCGTTTATGTGTTCTTTGTGCAGTGTGTGCTGAGCGTTTTCTAGTGCTAAAGTGTCTGTGCATGAGGAATTAATGGTGTTTTTGTGCAAGTGTGTGTCCTTTGTGTGTGTATTGTGTGTGTTTATGCGTGTGCTTGTTTGTGTGTGTTGTGTGTTTGTCTTGTGCTGTGTGTTGGTGTTCGATTGTGTTTGTTTTTTTGTGTGTTCTGTTTTCTTTTGGGTAAGCCTGTGGGTGTTTTTTGTTTCTTCTTGTGTGCGTTTGTGCGGGCGTGTATATATGTGTGTGTGCATGCGTGTGTATGTGCGTGCGTGTATGTATGAATGTGTCTATGTATGTGTATGGCCGCGCTTGCCAGTGTGTGTATGTGTATGTGTGTGTGCGTGTGTGTGTGGGTGTTTGTGTATGTGAGTGTGTACGCGTTTGTGTGTGTATGTGTTTGTGCGTGCGTGTATATATGTTTGTGTGCGTACGTGTGTGTCTGTGTGTGCTTGTTTGTGTGTGTTGTGTGTGTTGTGTTATGTGTGGGTGTTTCTTTGTGTGTGTGTCTTTTTTGTGTGTTTTGTGTGAGTTTATGTATGTGTGCTTGTTTTTTGTATGTTGTTTGTTTTTGTGTGTGTGTTTTGTGTTTGTGTGTGTTTGTGGTTGTGTATGTGTGTTTGCGTGTGTTTGTGTGTGTGTATGTTTCTATGTGTGCGTATGTGTGTGCGCGCGAGTGTGTTTTTGTGTGTGTTGTTTGTGTTTGTGTGTGTGTGCGTGTGTGTGCGTTTGTGTGTGTGTGTGTGCTTGTTTGTGTGTTTTGTGTGTAATTTGTTTTTGTGTGTGTGTGCGAGTTTTGTGTGTGTAGGTGTATGTGTGAGTATATGTGTTTGTGGTGTGTGGTTGTGGAGGAAGGTTTTACAACGTACGGGGTCCGGAATTATCAATAACCAAAAAGATCGGGAAAATGAGCTGCCCTGCAGTTTGGGACAAGCAAACTGTAAAGACAATTTCTAAAAGTTATCAATTACCGAACTTTTATGTTCTGAAGGGTTAAGATCAATTGCGATAAATTTTAACAAGGAATTTCGTATGTTTAGGGTTTATGTTTGTATTTGTGTCTGTGCTTGTGCGTGTCTGTCTATGTATGTGTGTGATGTGCTTGTTATGTGTGAGTGTTTGTGTTTGTGTGTGTCCTCTGTGTGTGTATTGTGTGTTTGTTTTTATGTGTGCTTGTTTATGTGTGTTGGGTGTTTGTCTTGTGCTCTGTTTGGGTGTATGTTTATGCGTGCTTTTTGTGTGTTCTGTGGTTGTTTGTGTTTTTGTGTGTGTTTTTTAAGTTAATTGTTTTTGTGTTTGCCTTTTGTGTATGTGCGTGCGTTGCGTGTGTCTATATGTGTGTTAATGTGTGTGTATGCGTGTGCGTGAGTGTGTGTGTGTATGGGTGGGTGGGTGTGTGTGTATGTGAGTGTGAGTAAGGGCGTATTTTTTGTATGTGTGTGCGCGTGTGTGTATGTATGTATGTGTGTGTATGTGTGTTTGATGTATGTGTTATGTGTGTGTGTTTGTGTGTGTGTGTGTCTTTTGTGTGTGTGCATCTGTGTGTAATATGTGTGTTTGTGTGGGTTGTTTTGTGTATCTTGTGTGTGTATGTGTGCGTGTTTTTTGTATGTTGTTTGTTTTTGTGTGTGCGACTTGTGTGTTTGTGTGTAAGTGCGTGTGTATGTGTGTGTGCGTTGGTGTGTGTGTGCATATGTATGTGTCTCTTTGTGCGCGCTTGTGTGTGTATGTGTGTGTGTGTGTGTGTTGTTTGTTTTTGTTGGTGTTTATGTGCGTGCGTGTGGGTTTTTGTGTGTGTGTGCATTTTTGTGTGTTTTGTGTTTGTGTGTGTGTGTATTTATGTATATGTGTGTATGTGTGCGTGATTTGTGTGTTATGTGTGTGTCTGTGCGTGTGTGTTTTTTCTGTGTGTTTTTGTGTGTGTGTTAATTTGTGTGTATGTATATGTCTGTGTGTGTATGGGTGTGTTTGCGCGCGTGTTTGTATGTGTGTATGCTTGTTCGCGCGTGTGTGTGTGTGTTATGTGTGTGTCTGTGTGTGTGTTTTTTGTGTGTGTGTGTTTGTTTGTGTGTGTGTTAATTTGTGTGTATGTATGTGTCTGTGTGTGTATGGCTGTGTTTCCGCGCGTGTTTGTATGCGCGTGTGTGCTTGTGCGTGTGTGTGTGTGCGTGCGTGTGCGTGTATGTGTTTATGTGTGCGTGTTTTTTGTGTTTGTTTGTGTGTGCGTGCGTGTGTGTGCGTTTTTGTTTGTGTGTTTTGTGTGTGTTTTATTTTTGTGTGTGTGTGAATTTTGTGTGTGTATGCGTGTGCGTGAGTGTGTGTGTGTTTGGGTGGGTGGGTGTGTGTGTATGTGAGTGTGAGTAAGGGCGTATTGTTTGTATGTGTGTGCGCGCGTGTGTGTATGTATGTATGTGTGTGTATGTGTGTTTGATGTATGTGTTATGTGTGTGTGTGTTTGTGTGTGTGTGTCTTTTGTGTGTGTGCATCTGTGTGTAATGTGTGTGTTTGTGTGTGTTGTTTTGTGTGTCTTGTGTGTGTGTATGTGTGCGTGTTTTTTGTATTTTGTTTGTTTTTGTGTGTGCGATTTGTGTGTTTGTGTGTAAGTGCGTGTGTATGTGTGTGTGCGTTGGTGTGTGTGTGCATATGTATGTGTCCCTTTGTGCGTGCTTGTGTGTGTATGTGTGTGTATGTGTGTATGTGTGTGTGTTGTTTGTGTTTGTTGGTGTTTTTGTGCGTGCGTGTGGGTTTTTGTGTGTGTGTGTGCATGTTTGTGTGTTTTGTGTTTGTGTGTGTGTGTGTATTTATGTATATGTGTGTATGTGTGCGTGATTTGTGTGTTATGTGTGTGTCTGTGCGTGTGTGTTTTGTGTGTGTGTGTTTTTGTGTGTGTGTTAATTTGTGTGTATGTATGTGTCTGTGTGTGTATGGGTGTGTTTGCGCGCGTGTTTGTATGTGTGTGTATGCTTGTGCGCGTGTGTGTGTGTGTGTGTGTGTGTGTGTGTGTGTTATGTGTGTGTCTGTGTGTGTGTGTTTTTTTTGTGTGTGTTTGTTTGTTTGTGTGTTAATTTGTGTGCGTGTATGTGTTTATGTGTGCGTGTTTTTTGTGTTTGTTTGTGTGTGCGTGCGTGTGTGTGCGTTTTTGCTTGTGTGTTTTGTGTGTGTTTTGTAATTGTGTGTGTGTGAATTTTGTGTGCGTATGTGTGTGTGTGTGCGCGTGTGTGGGTGTGTGTGTGTGGTGTGTGTTTGTGAAGGAGGGTTTTACAACCCGGGTCGAGGTTTTTGGGCAAGTTTTGGTAAGAAATGCGTAGAATGTGGTGAATTATTGTACGAAATGCGGTGATTGCGGTGAATGCGGTGAAAATAAATAATTCACCGCATTTCACCGCATTTCTTACAAAAATTCACCGCATTCGCTTTCCAACGTATAGTCAATCTTATTTAAGTTTATTAGAAATACTCTTTTTTGTAAGAATACTGAGAACGCGACGGAAATAAATAATTCATCGCGATTCACCGCATTCACCGCAAAAAAATATAAGAAATGCGCGGTGAAAATTATTTTTTTTCACCGCATTTCACCGCATTTCACCGCATTTCTTTCCAAAATTCACCACCTAACCTCGACCCGGGAACGTACGGGGTCCGGAATTATCGATAACCAAAAAGATCGGGAAAATGAGCTGCCCTGCAGTTTGGGACAAACGAAGTGTAAAGACAGTTTCTAAAAGTTATCAATTACCGAGCTCTTATGTTCTCAAAGTGTAAGATCGATTGCGATAAATTTTAACAAGAAATTTCGTATGTTTACTTTCTTTACGGTGTTATCTTTGCAAAGCGGATCAGCAGCGTTCAGAATTTGATCAACTGATTCTCTTTATTATAGCTGCTTTCGAAATTTAATCGGATCATATTTAGTACATTTTCGGGTAAACTGGACAGAATCTTGCAATTTATCGTGTTTGAGACTAAACGTTTCTCAACTAGGGCTGCAGTTTGTTTTCGAATTTTAAGTCTTCAACTTTTTGTCTTGATTAATAATGATAAAATTGCGTAGTTAACAAAGAAATTAAATGCTCATTAGTATAAAGACATCAATGAAACTAACATCGAATTATGAAAAGGTTCTTGAGGAAGAGAAATGAAGGAAAACGCAAGTGTGTTTTCTGTGAGTTGAAATTGAGAGTGCATGATTTTTTGTTGATAATGAAGTTTTATTGTTTTGGCTAACTGCATATCTGAAACCAAATAAAACAACAAATGTAAGAGAACTTTTATGAGCGCAATAATTATTAGTTGATTAATTCAATCTTACTAAATTATTGATTAAAAAAGTTCTGAAATTGCAAAAATACAGCCTCGATAAAGTTCCCGGGTCGAGAAAATACTGGAGAAATATGTAAGATAAGCGATGAAAAGTTGATTTTTTCACCGCAAATTTTGTACATAATTTTGCGGTGAAATGCGGTGAAATTATATAAGTTCACCGCTGGAGTAAGCGGTGAACTTACAAAAATTCACCACATTTCACTGCTTACTACACTTTACCGTCCTTGCTCAGATTCGAACCTCTCACCTACTGCAAAGCAGCCACTTCTTCCTCCACTGCGCAACTTCTCACTAAAAGCGCGTATATTTGTTTTGAGTTTAAATCAAATTCAATCTCCTTATGTAAAACATACGCGTTGAACTTTTGTAAGATGAGCGGTGAAGTTACAAATTTTAGCGGTGAATGTGGTGAATGCGGTGAAAATATGTAAGTTCACCGCTTACTCCAGTGGTGAAATTACATAAATACAACACTTAAAAAAAGTTTCAAAAACATGAATATTTGTGGGTGAACTTTCCGTCCGCTCTTAATAAAGGTATCTTAACTTCGTTGAACAAAAGACATTTCGAAGCGTATTCTAAGCGGTGAAATTATGTAAGTTCAACGCTAAGTTAAGCGTTGAGTTTATGTAGTTTCATCGCATCCACCGCTTATCTTACATATTTTGGACAATTTTTTTCAAAGCGGTAAATTTATGTAATTTCACCGCTAAATTCAGCGGTGAAATTATGTAATTTAACCGCTACTAGGCTATAAAGATTTTTTCACCATATTCACCGCCTGACTTATGTAATTTCAACGCATTCACCGCTTATCTTACATAATTTTGCGTTGAATGGCGGTGAGACCTCGACCCGGGTTATTATGGTTGTGTGATAAAAAAAAGCCAGTGCAATCATGGTTTTTCCCTATTTACTCGAAGGTTGATTGGTGGTTTAATTTCGCTCTTGTGTTGGAGCGAAAATCTAGATAACTTTTCGATGTTGACTACCCTGCGTTGATGTAATACAATGCAGCCAAAATTACATTTTTCAGCAAATTTTAAGAATATTCCTCATTTGATAGTTCCTTTATAGCAGTTTTTCAGTGATAAAAAATCTTTTTAAGCATCTAGTAGAATATTACTCCATAATAATTTATAGCTGCTAAAATTATAACAACCAGCCGAATAAATCTAAGCTCCTATATTGAACAAATAGTAAATACTAAAATAAAAACTGAAAAAAATCTCGGCCTTGATTCCGGTATGACTTAGAAGATATTAAGTTGCATACAATGTCAATTATTTGGTAGCATAAAGCCTTTCATCGCAAAACTGAAGTGCAGCTAGAGCAATCAATTGCAAAGAAAAATTATTTTAAGCAAACCCAGAAAGTATTTTGCAAAAAAGAAGCGAACGGATCAGTTAACATGCTAAAATTAACAATCAAATTAACGACCTATTTTTTTCATCTATATTTTAGCTCATTGAAAATATGCTCAACTTATGGAAAATATATCAAATAGTTAAACTCAAGATCCAGTTGAGAAAAAGTTGTCAAAAAATTTCAACGAATATCAATCAATCGTCAAAAATTGGTTGTTGATTGTCAAGTCTTGTCTCTCTTGTAAAATATGTGTTTCAAGACAATTTCAAATCGTTTGTCGTCCTATTTTTGATCAATGTCTAATTCCGAACAATGTAAATTAAAGACAGATATCTTTTTCCGTTCAATTTTCAACGTTCAATTTCTTTGGTGACAAAGCAAAGAATTTGTTTGAAATTGAAAATTTTTCGCATTTTTTACTGCGTTTTACATTAGATTAAGTACCTTGAGTTTTTTATTGAAAAAGAAAAAGCAAACTTAAATAATCAGTTTATTTTTCTTTAACAATTTTTTGACTGCATAATATTTCGATTTTCCACGTCCTATGAAATGTGTTTGCGATGGCTAAAGCAAAATTTTTGTGACAAACAGATAATGAAAACTTAAAATGGATAAAAGGAAGCAATAGAAGTGCTCGCGAAAATTAAACAAAAACTGCTATTATTTAATGGTTTGGATTTTTAAATATTTACAAGGCATCTTCTTTTTGTTTTGCTTTCGAACCAATTTTTATAATTGAACTAAATTTCATTTTTTGATGAACAAAATCATGTTTCTCGTTCTCTACTACGATGCGTGACCTAAAAAAGAAATTTGCCTGAAGGAAAATAAACCTCACGCATATATAACCCAATTTTAATTTTTTGGAAAAGCAAGGAAAATTTCAGGTTTCTCTTTTAAAAATGAGAAACCTGAGAAACAATTGAGATCTCTTTTGAAAATAAGAAACAATTGAGATCTCTTTTCATCGGGAACTCCGTAAAACACCTGCAATATATTTTTTAGAGATCTAGTAGTTTGGGCAGAAAAAACTGTCGGTAATGAAAAATATTTAGACTCTATTATGTCCTTTAGGACATTTTTGACTTCATGACATTTATTTTGATTTGAACTAGATTCCTCTGTCTTCTAATATTTGTAGATGACAGTTCACGATTTTTCAGACAATTCAAGAAGAACAACATTTCTCGTATTGTTTTCAAAAACATGTTCGACAGAATTTTGTGAGGGCACCTTTGCGGTTACCATTCATACATGAAAAAATATTCGAGCATTATTTGTTCTAGAGACTAAATTTTTTTCGTGTTTTTACCGAACTATAGTCTTAAGAATGGTGATTATATTGCCATGTGGCCAAATTTTGTGGTTTTTTGACGCTTTTTTGGCGTATAAAAAAAAGCTTGTTTGCAAAGTTTACAGATCAGTTTCAATGTTTTTTTTGTTTTGTACAAGAGAGTATATTGCATTAATTTAATCATTATGAGTTATAGTACGTATTTCTGGTCAAAATTTTACACAAAGTAGGTATAAAATTAAAGATTCTGGTATACAGATAAAGTCCGGTATTAAAATAAAAAGCCCCAAGGCAATTTTTTTTAATTTAGCTGCAACCACCGGCTGCATAACGAGGTGACATCGGTCGTTTCCTCAGGTGCACTTGAATATGTACATCAGAAATTGTATAAACTATTAGATATCTTGATTATAACCATTGATAATGTGTTGTTGTCAACAGAATAATTAAATATCACATAAAACTCTTGCTTGCTTTAATTTCGGTTTATTTTAGAGCAACTCAAAAACTTTGGGGTGGGTTAGAATGGACGTTATGTGCAAAAGAAATTTTTCATTGCTGAGTCTTCAGATTCAGATTTCATTGTAACTATCGCCATACAGTGGTCAGTCAAAACTTCTGGAGATGTTTGAAAACGCTTTTTGCAGCTTGAGAGGAACTTTCAGTTTTTCTACTAAATTTTCTTGAGTAAGAGCGGATGATTAATATATATAAATAAAATGGAATTTAAATTTTGAATTCAAAAAATATCGAAAAATACTTTCTGTGAAGATATTTTGTGCATCAGGCATGTCATTGTAGTCAATAAAAAGAAAATGAGAGATCATTAAAAAGAATATGATGATGAAATAGGCTTTTTAGTTGATAATAGGTTATTTGATAAAATTTTCTAGGACGTCTTGCATGTCTTGAATTGGGAATCCTCATCTCGGACCCAGCCTCTTGCTTTTGGCTTTTGATTTTATTCGTGCATGTCTGTTTCAAATCATAGAAACTGCTGTTCGTGTAGCATTATACAAAAACCTTTTCAAAAACATCCAAACAATAACTCTCATTGAATGAATTGTTTTGTAGATTAAACCATCTGTGAAACTCAAAAATCTGTACTCACTGTTCACAAAATCGCGCAGAGTTCAACCTCAGCACAGTTAAGAAAATGAACTGAAGTAAAACATAATACTTCAAAGCGTAATAATTTTTGTTATATCACCAGGTGTTTATTAAAAGTTACAAATTTTATATAATCTTATCGTACTTTTTATGAGAGTATAGTTTCAAAATGGCACAACTGGAGGCGGTCGAATTTATGGTGAATAAAACGTTGTCTGATGGTGTCAATTCAAATGAAGTCGTCCCCTCGTCTAACGCAGCATTTGTCACGAACCCAAATGGTGGTAAGATAAACAATATATTGTTATATAAATATGATACTTTTTGTAACAAGAGATTTTAATTAAGCTTATCAAGACTTGTCAAGTATCGTATACCTGACGGCTTAGCTTGTTTCCATCGAGAACAGATTTGCATTGTTGTTGACAGGCGTCTGAACAAGTTATTGGTCATTTATGAACAACTATTGGTCTTTATTGCAAAAAGTACATGTATTACTGACCTGTTTATTTGTTTGTTTGTTTATTTTTTCAATGTGATTTATTCAAGAGTTTACTCAAATGATTTGGTCGAATCTTTTCTAAATAATTAGTTTTGTTTCAACTCAAAACCTCCAACTAAAAAATCATTCCTAATCTTGATTTTAAAAGTAACGATTGTTTTTTCTTAATTTTGCTTTAAACGGAAGCACTGTTCACGAAATGGCTGCTGTCCGTTTCAACAATTCACTACCAAGAAAACAATGTAATATTGCAAATGTTCTAGACGATTCTGGATTTGTAAAAGATGACTCGGATGAGATATTTCCTGTGGAAGGCCCTGTAGCCATAGCCGAGGACGATCCACAGCTGAGACCACTTACGAGACAAACACACCTGCCATGTCACACAAAAAGTAAGGCAGTTTAATCTCCAGTCAAAGATTTTCTTCTCAAATAATGAAGACCATTATGAAGTCCTAGAGCTCATAGAAATATGAATCAGATAGGCTTGTGTCGCTCAAAGATTCCATCTTGGTCTCCGATTGTACTAATGATTATGATTGACGATTTTTATCTCCATCAAGAAGTCATCAAACTCCCAGGAAATGGCGAGTGGTTGAAAATTTTGAGGAGGCCATAACAACCATGTGCTGATGTTTCCTATCAACTGTCATTTTGATTACAACAGCTATATAGCTTCAGGCACAATAAAAATTGATTCAAATTGCTGCACACTTTTTCGGCCACTCCATTCTTGCCACTCTTGGTACAGCAACAATGGCGAGAAAGGGTGGCGGAAAACGATAACGTGACCCAAAGCAGAATTCCGCTACTGCTCTGGATTGTCGTAGAAATTCATCTAACAAGTTATTTCATCGGTAAGTTATGCAATGAGAAAGGATTCAATTAAGTTTAAGTCTGAGTTTTTATCTGGCGCGCATCCATTTCGATTCTTTGGTCGGAACCTTACTTGAACTTCATTGTTTGCTATCGAGTTACTTGTTTGCAATGCAAAACAGTCGGCATAATCTTCGATCTCTTTGGTCTCATCCATTTCAATTTTTGGGTGAATTTATTTTCTACAATATTTTTTTGACATTTATAGTATTCCTAAGACATCATTTTACTTTATACATATTTTATTTACATAAAGCTTTGAAAGCAACATTTTCTAAATTATGGAAGCAATTAAATTATGGAAGCAAGAAATTATTATTTCATTAGAGTTCATCAGAAAAATAGACTGATCAGAGCCCGATTTCGCCGGAAAAAAACAAAACTGATGGTCAATGAAATGACGAAGTTCTCGTTCAACGGACAACATTTGGAATGCAATTAAGCAGTTCTTGATTATTAATGTTTGTTTTTTTTGTTATCTCAAAGCATTTTGTTCAGCGCCATAAAAATAAAGTGTTTCAAGCAGTCAATCAATATCTCCAACAAAATTTGTGAAAAAACATGCACAATATTTCACTTCGAGCTGTTGCTATTGGTCTATGGGCTCGTTCTCAATTGTGTCGCTCAGCTTGGCTTGATAACGAAACGAATCAAAACGAAAAAAACAACAGAAAATATTTCCTAAGTATCATTAAAATTGAATAACAAACTCGTATTTATTTTTAGGAGAACCCTTCAGCTACTATAACAAAACTAAAGCAAATTTTTGACACGGCCCTTATTAGTGAAATCAAATTTATCTGAAAACCAATTTTTGTTTCATTTATGATGTGGAAAATTTTTTAGTGTTTTCTATGAATAGTCTTCGTAACCAGGAATCCTTCTTGAAACTCACCTTAATGACAAAACGGTTGAAATAACCGAAAGGAATTTTTGCTTACGAAACTCTTGAAATTAGTAAAAACAAACTATACTGCCTTCCGAAGTTTTAAGTAATTGATTGAATAATTCATAGGCATATAACTCTGATGCTAAATTACTCATTTTTTAACAATTTCCCAATTAGAGGTTTTCAAAGTTTTTTTCGATGAAAAATCAGTATGTAGCCGTATTTGCTATTGGTTGTTTGCATGTTTTGAAAACTGTATTCAAACAGTTAATCTTTAATTTGTTTTCATATCAATTAAGGAACAAATTGGCAGAAGGTTTGCCATATCATGCTTTGAGCGGTTTTTTGAATGATTAGAGATTAATGTCTATTCTAATGCCTTTATATCTGTAACTTTGTTTTTCCTTCGCGTGATTACCTAATCTCCTATTAGGAACACGAAGTTGGTTCATTTTTGTGTAAGAACTTGAAATACTTGTGCAAGTTTGAAATACTATTATTATAGAAAGTTTCTTAATTTGAAGAAATATCACACTAAAAGTGAACAAATATCCCGTGTTCACACAAAACTTTAATCCTCGATAACTCCTCGAAAAAAACGAAAATCAGAAAAAATCTTTTTTAATTTTGAATTCTACGCTGGACCAGCGTTTTAATGATACCACTCACATTTCTCTGCGATGAATATATCGATCGGCCAAAATTGACTGAACAAAAAAACCCATTTGAGTATATACTTCCTCCCCCCGCAAGTGGGGTCGGAACAATAAATATCAAAAAAATTATTTTGTGAAGATATTTTTTGCATCAGGCGTGTCATTGTAGTCAATAAAAATAAAACGGGATCTCATTAAAAAGAAGAAGAAGAAGAAGATTATTTAGCCTTTTAGTTGATAATAGGTTATTTGCTAAAATTTTCTAGGACGTATTGCATGTCTTGGATTGGGAATCCTCGAACCCAGCCTCCTGTTTTTCGTTTTTGATTTTGTTTGTGCTTGTTTGTTTCAAATCATAGAAACTGCTGCTCGTGTATCATTATACAAAAACCTTTTCAAAAACATCCAAACAATAAATCTCATTGAATGAATTGTTTTGTAGATTAAACCATCTGTGAAACTCAAAAATTTGTAATCACTGTTCACAAAATCGCGCAGAGTTCAACCTCAACACAGTTAAGAAAGTGAACTGAAGTAAAACATAATACTTCAAAGCGTAATAATTTTTGTTATATCACCAGGTGTTTATTAAAAGTTACAAATTTTATATATTCTTATCGTACTTTTTATGAGAGTATAGTTTCAAAATGGCACAACTGGAGGCGGTCGAATTTATGGTGAATAAAACGTTGTCTGATGGTGTCAATTCAAATGAGGTCGTCCCCTCGTCTAACGCAGCATTTGTCACGAAACCAAATGTTGGTAAGATAAACAATATATTGTTATATAAAAATGATACTTTTTGTAACAAGAAATAAATAATTCACCGCGATTCACCGCATTCACCGCAAAAAAATATAAGAAATGCGCGGTGAAAATTATTTTTTTTCACCGCATTTCACCGCATTTCACCGCATTTCTTTCCAAAATTCACCACCTAACCTCGACCCGGGAACGTACGGGGTCCAGAATTATCGATAACCAAAAAGATCGGGAAAATGAGCTGCCCTGCAGTTTGGGACAAACGAAGTGTAAAGACAGTTTCTAAAAGTTATCAATTACCGAACTCTTATGTTCTCAAAATGTAAGATCGATTGCGATAAATTTTAACAAGAAATTTCGTTTGTTTACTTTCTTTACGGTGTTATCTCTGCAAAGCGGATCAGCAGCGTTCAGAATTTGATCAACTGATTCTCTTTATTATAGCTGCTTTCGAAATTTAATCGGATCATATTTAGTACATTTTCGGGTAAACTGGACAGAATCTTGCAATTTATCGTGTTTGAGACTAAACGTTTCTCAACTAGGGCTGCAGTTTGTTTTCGAATTTTAAGTCTTCAACTTTTTGTCTTGATTAATAATGATAAAATTGCTTAGTTAACAAAGAAATTAAATGCTCATTAGTATAAAGAGATCAATGAAACTAACCTCGAATTATGAAAAGGTTCTTGAGGAAGAGAAATGAAGGAAAACGCAAGTGTGTTTTCTGTGAGTTGAAATTGAGAGTGCATGATTTTTTGTTGATAGTGAAGTTTTATTGTTTTGGCTAACTGCATATCTGAAACCAAATAAAACAACAAATGTAAGAGAAATTTTATAAGCGCAATAATTATTAGTTGATTAATTCAATCTTACTAAATTATTGATTAAAAAAGTTCTGAAATTGCAAAAATACAGCCTCGATAAAGTTCCCGGGTCGAGAAAATACTGGAAAAATATGTAAGATAAGCGATGAAAAGTTGGTTTTTTCACCTCAAATTTTGTACATAATTTTGCGGTGAAATGCGGTGAAATTATATAAGTTCACCGCTGGAGTAAGCGGTGAACTTACAAAAATTCACCACATTTCACTGCTTACTACACTTTACCGTCCTTGCTCAGATTCGAACCTCTCACCTACTGCAAAGCAGCCACTTCTTCCTCCACTGCGCAACTTCTCACTAAAAGCGCGTATATTTGTTTTGAGTTTAAATCAAATTCAATCTCCTTATGTAAAACATACGCGTTGAACTTTTGTAAGATGAGCGGTGAAGTTACAAATTTTAGCGGTGAATGTGGTGAATGCGGTGAAAATATGTAAGTTCACCGCTTACTCCAGTGGTGAAATTACATAAATTCAACACTTAAAAAAAGTTTCAAAAACATGAATATTTGTGGGTGAACTTTCCGTCCGCTCTTAATAAAGGTATCTTAACTTCGTTGAACAAAAGACATTTCGAAGCGTATTCTAAGCGGTGAAATTATGTAAGTTCAACGCTAAGTTAAGCGGTGAGTTTATGTAGTTTCATCGCATCCACCGCTTATCTTACATATTTTGGACAATTTTTTTCAAAGCGGTAAATTTATGTAATTTCACCGCTAAATTCAGCGGTGAAATTATGTAATTTAACCGCTACTAGGCGATAAAGATTTTTTCACCATATTCACCGCCTGACTTATGTAATTTCAACGCATTCACCGCTTATCTTACATAATTTTGCGTTGAATGGCGGTGAGACCTCGACCCGGGTTATTATGGTTGTGTGATAAAAAAAGCCAGTGCAATCATGGTTTTTCCCTATTTACTCGAAGGTTGATTGGTGGTTTAATTTCGCTCTTTTGTTGGAGCTTAAATCTAGATAACTTTTCGATGTTGACTACCCTGCGTTGATGTAATACAATGCAGCCAAAATTACATTTTTCAGCAAATTTTAAGAATATTCCTCATTTGATAGTTCCTTTATAGCAGCTTTTCTGTGATAAAAAATCTTTTTAAGCATCTAGTAGAATATTACTCCATAATAATTTATAGCTGCTAAAATTATAACAACCAGCCGAATAAATCTAAGCTCTTATATTGAACAAATAGTAAATACTAAAATAAAAACTGAAAAAAATCTCGGCCTTGATTCCGGTATGACTTAGAAGATATTAAGTTGCATACAATGTCAATTATTTGGTAGCATAAAGCCTTTCATCGCAAAACTGAAGTGCAGCTAGAGCAATCAATTGCAAAGAAAAATTATTTTAAGCAAACCCAGAAAGTATTTTGCAAAAAAGAAGCGAACGGATCAGTTAACATGCTAAAATTAACAATCAAATTAACGACCTATTTTTTTCATCTATATTTTAGCTCATTGAAAATATGCTCAACTTATGGAAAATATATCAAATAGTTAAACTCAAGATCCAGTTGAGAAAAAGTTGTCAAAAAATTTCAACGAATATCAATCAATCGTCAAAAATTGGTTGTTGATTGTCAAGTCTTGTCTCTCTTGTAAAATATGTGTTTCAAGACAATTTCAAATCGTTTGTCGTCCTATTTTTGATCAATGTCTAATTCCGAACAATGTAAATTAAAGACAGATATCTTTTTCCGTTCAATTTTCAACGTTCAATTTCTTTGGTGACAAAGCAAAGAATTTGTTTGAAATTGAAAATTTTTCGCATTTTTTACTGCGTTTTACATTAGATTAAGTACCTTGAGTTTTTTATTGAAAAAGAAAAAGCAAAATTAAATAATTAGTTTATTTTTCTTTAACAATTTTTTTGACTGCATAATATTTCGATTTTCCACGTCCTATGAAATGTGTTTGCGATGGCTAAAGCAAAATTTTTGTGACAAACAGATAATGAAAACTTAAAATGGATAAAAGGAAGCAATAGAAGTGCTCGCGAAAATTAAACAAAAACTGCTATTATTTAATGGTTTGGATTTTTAAATATTTACAAGGCATCTTCTTTTTGTTTTGCTTTCGAACCAATTTTTACAATTGAACTAAATTTCATTTTTTGATGAACAAAATCATGTTTCTCGTTCTCTACTACGATGCGTGACCTAAAAAAGAAATTTGCCTGAAGGAAAATAAACCTCACGCATATATAACCCAATTTTAATTTTTTGGAAAAGCAAGGAAAATTTCAGGTTTCTCTTTTAAAAATGAGAAACCTGAGAAACAATTGAGATCTCTTTTGAAAATGAGAAACAATTGAGATCTCTTTTCATCGGGAACTCCGTAAAACACCTGCAATATATTTTTTAGAGATCTAGTAGTTTTGGCAGAAAAAACTGTCGGTAATGAAAAATATTTAGACTCTATTATGTCCTTTAGGACATTTTTGACTTCATGACATTTATTTTGATTTGAACTAGATTCCTCTGTCTTCTAATATTTGTAGATGACAGTTCACGATTTTTCAGACAATTCAAGAAGAACAACATTTCTCGTATTGTTTTCAAAAACATGTTCGACAAAATTTTGTGAGGGCACCTTTGCGGTTACCATTCATACATGAAAAAATATCCGAGCATTATTTGTTCTAGAGACTAAATTTTTTTCGTGTTTTTACCGAACTATAGTCTTAAGAATGGTGATTATATTCAATGTTTTTTTTTGTTTTGTACAAGAGAGTATATTGCATTAATTTAATCATTATGAGTTATAGTACGTATTTCTGGTCAAAATTTTACACAAAGTAGGTATAGAATTAAAGATTCTGGTATACAGATAAAGTCCGGTATTAAAATAAAAAGCCCCAAGGCATTTTTTTTTAATTTAGCTGCAACCACCGGCTGCATAACGAGGTGACATCGGTCGTTTCCTCAGGTGCACTTGAATATGCACATCAGAAATTGTATAAACTATTAGATATCTTGATTATAACCATTGATAATGTGTTGTTGTCAACAGAATAATTAAATATCACATAAAACTCTTGCTTGCTTTAATTTCGGTTTATTTTAGAGCAACTCAAAAAATTTGGGGTGGGTTAGAATGGACGTTATGTGCAAAAGAAATTTTTCATTGCTGAGTCTTCAGATTCAGATTTCATTGTAACTATTGCCATACAGCGGTCAGTCAAAACTTCTGGAGATGTTTGAAAACGCTTTTTGCAGCTTGAGAGGAACTTTCAGTTTTTCTACTAAATTTTCTTGAGTAAGAGCGGATGATTAATATATATAAATAAAATGGAATTTGAATTTTGAATTCAAAAAATATCGAAAAATACTCTCTGTGAAGATATTTTGTGCATCAGGCATGTCATTGTAGTCAATAAAAAGAAAATGAGAGATCATTAAAAAGAATATGATGATGAAATAGGCTTTTTAGTTGATAATAGGTTATTTGATAAAATTTTCTAGGACGTCTTGCATGTCTTGAATTGGGAATCCTCATCTAGGACCCAGCCTCCTGCTTTTGGTTTTTGATTTTATTCGTGCATGTCTGTTTCAAATCATAGAAACTGCTGTTCGTGTAGCATTATACAAAAATCTTTTCAAAAACATCCAAACAATAACTCTCATTGAATGAATTGTTTTGTAGATTAAACCATCTGTGAAACTCAAAAATCTGTACTCACTGTTCACAAAATCGCGCAGAGTTCAACCTCAGCACAGTTAAGAAAGTGAACTGAAGTAAAACATAATACTTCAAAGCGTAATAATTTTTGTTATATCACCAGGTGTTTATTAAAAGTTACAAATTTTATATAATCTTATCGTACTTTTTATGAGAGTATAGTTTCAAAATGGCACAACTGGAGGCGGTCGAAATTATGGTGAATAAAACGTTGTCTGATGGTGTCAATTCAAATGAGGTCGTCCCCTCGTCTAACGCAGCATTTGTCACGAACCCAAATGGTGGTAAGATAAACAATATATTGTTTATAAATATGATACTTTTTGTAACAAGAGATTTTAATTAAGCTTATCAAGACTTGTCAAGTATCGTATACCTGATGGCTTAGCTTGTTTTCATCGAGAACAGATTTGCATTGTTGTTGACTGGCGTCTGAACAAGTTATTGGTCATTTATGAACAACTATTGGTCTTTATTGCAAAAAGTACATGTATTACTGACCTGTTTATTTGTTTGTTTGTTTATTTTTTCAATGTGATTTATTCAAGAGTTTACTCAAATGATTTGGTCGAATCTTTTCTAAATAATTAGTTTTGTTTCAACTCAAAACCTCCAACTAAAAAATCATTCCTAATCTTGATTTTAAAAGTAACGATTGTTTTTTCTTAATTTTGCTTTAAACGGAAGCACTGTTCACGAAATGGTGGCTGTCCGTTTCAACAATTCACTACCAAGAAAACAATGTAATATTGCAAATGTTCTAGACGATTCTGGATTTGTAAAAGATGACTCGGATGAGATATTTCCTGTGGAAGGCCCTGTAGCCATAGCCGAGGACGATCCACAGCTGAGACCACTTACGAGACAAACACACCTGCCATGTCACACAAAAAGTAAGGCAGTTTAATCTCCAGTCAAAGATTTTCTTCTCAAATAATGAAGACCATTATGAAGTCCTAGAGCTCATAGAAATATGAACCAGATAGGCTTGTGTCGCTCAAAGATTCCATCTTGGTCTCCGATTGTACTAATGATTATGATTGACGATTTTTATCACCATCAAGAAGTCATCAAACTCCCAGGAAATGGCGAGTGGTTGAAAATTTTGAGGAGGCCATAACAACCATGTGCTGATGTTTCCTATCAACTGTCATTTTGATTACAACAGCTATATAGCTTCAGGCACAATAAAAATTGATTCAAATTGCTGCACACTTTTTCGGCCACTCCATTCTTGCCACTCTTGGTACAGCAACAATGGCGAGAAAGGGTGGCGGAAAACGATAACGTGACCCGAAAGCAGAATTCCGCTACTGCTCTGGATTGTCGTAGAAATTCATCTAACAAGTTATTTCATCGGTAAGTTATGCAATGAGAAAGGATTCAATTAAGTTTAAGTCTGAGCTTTTATCTGGCGCGCATCCATTTCGATTCTTTGGTCGGAACCTTACTTGAACTTCATTGTTTGCTATCGAGTTACTTGTTTGCAATGCAAAACAGTCGGCATAATCTTCGATCTCTTTGGTCTCATCCATTTCAATTTTTGGGTGAATTTATTTTCTACAATATTTTTTTGACATTTATAGTATTCCTAAGACATCATTTTACTTTATACATATTTTATTTACATAAAGCTTTGAAAGCAACATTTTCTAAATTATGGAAGCAATTAAATTATGGAAGCAAGAAATTATTTTTTCATTAGAGTTCATCAGAAAAATAGACTGATCAGAGCCCGATTTCGCCGGAAAAATAAAAAAAAACTGATGGTCAATGAAATGACGAAGTTCTCGTTCAACTGACAACATTTGGAATGCAATTAATCAGTTCTTGATTATTAATGTTTGTTTTTTTTTGTTATCTCAAAGCATTTTGTTCAGCGCCATAAAAATAAATTGTTTCAAGCAGTCATTCAATATCTCCAACAAAATTTGTGAAAAAACATGCACAATATTTCACTTCGAGCTGTTGCTATTGGACTATGGGCTCGTTCTCAATTGTGTCGCTCAGCTTGGCTTGATAACGAAACGAATCAAAACGAAAAAAACAACAGAAAATATTTCCTAAGTATCATTAAAATTGAATAACAAACTCGTATTTATTTTTAGGAGAACCCTTCAGCTACTATAACAAAACTAAAGCAAATTTTTGACACGGCCCTTATTAGTGAAATCAAATTTATCTGAAAACCAATTTTTGTTTCATTTATGATGTGGAAAATTTTTTAGTGTTTTCTATGAATAGTCTTCGTAACCAGGAATCCTTCTTGAAACTCACCTTAATGACAAAACGGTTGAAATAACCGAAAGGAATTTTTGCTTACGAAACTCTTGAAATTAGTAAAAACAAACTATACTGCCTTCCGAAGTTTTAAGTAATTGATTGAATACTTCATAGGCATATAACTCTGATGCTAAATTACTCATTTTTTAACAATTTCCCAATTAGAGGTTTTCAAAGTTTTTTTCGATGAAAAATCAGTATGTAGCCGTATTTGCTATTGGTTGTTTGCATGTTTTGAAAACTGTATTCAAACAGTTAATCTTTAATTTGTTTTCATATCAATTAAGGAACAAATTGGCAGAAGGTTTGCCATATCATGCTTTGAGCGGTTTTTTGAATGATTAGAGATTAATGTCTATTCTAATGCCTTTATATCTGTAACTTTGTTTTTCCTTCGCGTGATTACCTAATCTCCTATTAGGAACACGAAATTGGTTCATTTTTGTGCAAGAACTTTAAGTTTTAAATACTATTATTATAGAAAGTTTCTTAATTTGAAGAAATATCACACTAAAAGTGAACAAATATCCCGTGTTCACACAAAACTTTAATCCTCGATAACTCCTCGAAAAAAACGAAAATCAGAAAAAATCTTTTTTAATTTTGAATTCTACGCTGGACCAGCGTTTTAATGATACCACTCACATTTCTCTGCGATGAATATACCGATCGGCCAAAATTGACTGAACAAAAAAACCCATTTGAGTATATACTTCCTCCCCCCGCAAGTGGGGTCGGAACAATAAATATCAAAAAAATTATTTTGTTAAGATATTTTTTGCATCAGGCGTGTCATTGTAGTCAATAAAAATAAAACGGGATCTCATTAAAAAGAAGAAGAAGAAGAAGATTAATTAGCCTTTTAGTTGATAATAGGTTATTTGCTAAAATTTTCTAGGACGTATTGCATGTCTTGGATTGGGAATCCTCGAACCCAGCCTCCTGTTTTTCGTTTTTGATTTTGTTTGTGCTTGTTTGTTTCAAATCATAGAAACTGCTGCTCGTGTATCATTATACAAAAACCTTTTCAAAAACATCCAAACAATAAATCTCATTGAATGAATTGTTTTGTAGATTAAACCATCTGTGAAACTCAAAAATTTGTAATCACTGTTCACAAAATCGCGCAGAGTTCAACCTCAACACAGTTAAGAAAGTGAACTGAAGTAAAACATAATACTTCAAAGCGTAATAATTTTTGTTATATCACCAGGTGTTTATTAAAAGTTACAAATTTTATATATTCTTATCGTACTTTTTATGAGAGTATAGTTTCAAAATGGCACAACTGGAGGCGGTCGAATTTATGGTGAATAAAACGTTGTCTGATGGTGTCAATTCAAATGAGGTCGTCCCCTCGTCTAACGCAGCATTTGTCACGAAACCTAATGTTGGTAAGATAAACAATATATTGTTATATAAAAATGATACTTTTTGTAACAAGAAATAAATAATTCACCGCGATTCACCGCATTCACCGCAAAAAAATATAAGAAATGCGCGGTGAAAATTATTTTTTTTCACCGCATTTCACCGCATTTCACCGCATTTCTTTCCAAAATTCACCACCTAACCTCGACCCGGGAACGTACGGGGTCCAGAATTATCGATAACCAAAAAGATCGGGAAAATGAGCTGCCCTGCAGTTTGGGACAAACGAAGTGTAAAGACAGTATCTAAAAGTTATCAATTACCGAACTCTTATGTTCTCAAAATGTAAGATCGATTGCGATAAATTTTAACAAGAAATTTCGTTTGTTTACTTTCTTTACGGTGTTATCTCTGCAAAGCGGATCAGCAGCGTTCAGAATTTGATCAACTGATTCTCTTTATTATAGCTGCTTTCGAAATTTAATCGGATCATATTTAGTACATTTTCGGGTAAACTGGACAGAATCTTGCAATTTATCGTGTTTGAGACTAAACGTTTCTCAACTAGGGCTGCAGTTTGTTTTCGAATTTTAAGTCTTCAACTTTTTGTCTTGATTAATAATGATAAAATTGCTTAGTTAACAAAGAAATTAAATGCTCATTAGTATAAAGACATCAATGAAACTAACCTCGAATTATGAAAAGGTTCTTGAGGAAGAGAAATGAAGGAAAACGCAAGTGTGTTTTCTGTGAGTTGAAATTGAGAGTGCATGATTTTTTGTTGATAGTGAAGTTTTATTGTTTTGGCTAACTGCATATCTGAAACCAAATAAAACAACAAATGTAAGAGAAATTTTATAAGCGCAATAATTATTAGTTGATTAATTCAATCTTACTAAATTATTGATTAAAAAAGTTCTGAAATTGCAAAAATACAGCCTCGATAAAGTTCCCGGGTCGAGAAAATACTGGAAAAATATGTAAGATAAGCGATGAAAAGTTGGTTTTTTCACCTCAAATTTTGTACATAATTTTGCGGTGAAATGCGGTGAAATTATATAAGTTCACCGCTGGAGTAAGCGGTGAACTTACAAAAATTCACCACATTTCACTGCTTACTACACTTTACCGTCCTTGCTCAGATTCGAACCTCTCACCTACTGCAAAGCAGCCACTTCTTCCTCCACTGCGCAACTTCTCACTAAAAGCGCGTATATTTGTTTTGAGTTTAAATCAAATTCAATCTCCTTATGTAAAACATACGCGTTGAACTTTTGTAAGATGAGCGGTGAAGTTACAAATTTTAGCGGTGAATGTGGTGAATGCGGTGAAAATATGTAAGTTCACCGCTTACTCCAGTGGTGAAATTACATAAATACAACACTTAAAAAAAGTTTCAAAAACATGAATATTTGTGGGTGAACTTTCCGTCCGCTCTTAATAAAGGTATCTTAACTTCGTTGAACAAAAGACATTTCGAAGCGTATTCTAAGCGGTGAAATTATGTAAGTTCAACGCTAAGTTAAGCGGTGAGTTTATGTAGTTTCATCGCATCCACCGCTTATCTTACATATTTTGGACAATTTTTTTCAAAGCGGTAAATTTATGTAATTTCACCGCTAAATTCAGCGGTGAAATTATGTAATTTAACCGCTACTAGGCGATAAAGATTTTTTCACCATATTCACCGCCTGACTTATGTAATTTCAACGCATTCACCGCTTATCTTACATAATTTTGCGTTGAATGGCGGTGAGACCTCGACCCGGGTTATTATGGTTGTGTGATAAAAAAAAGCCAGTGCAATCATGGTTTTCCCTATTTACTCGAAGGTTGATTGGTGGTTTAATTTCGCTCTTTTGTTGGAGCGAAAATCTAGATAACTTTTCGATGTTGACTACCCTGCGTTGATGTAATACAATGCAGCCAAAATTACATTTTTCAGCAAATTTTAAGAATATTCCTCATTTGATAGTTCCGTTATAGCAGCTTTTCTGTGATAAAAAATCTTTTTAAGCATCTAGTAGAATATTACTCCATAATAATTTATAGCTGCTAAAATTATAACAACCAGCCGAATAAATCTAAGCTCTTATATTGAACAAATAGTAAATACTAAAATAAAAACTAAAAAAAATCTCGGCCTTGATTCCGGTATGACTTAGAAGATATTAAGTTGCATACAATGTCAATTATTTGGTAGCATAAAGCCTTTCATCGCAAAACTGAAGTGCAGCTAGAGCAATCAATTGCAAAGAAAAATTATTTTAAGCAAACCCAGAAAGTATTTTGCAAAAAAGAAGCGAACGGATCAGTTAACATGCTAAAATTAACAATCAAATTAACGACCTATTTTTTTCATCTATATTTTAGCTCATTGAAAATATGCTCAACTTATGGAAAATATATCAAATAGTTAAACTCAAGATCCAGTTGAGAAAAAGTTGTCAAAAAATTTCAACGAATATCAATCAATCGTCAAAAATTGGTTGTTGATTGTCAAGTCTTGTCTCTCTTGTAAAATATGTGTTTCAAGACAATTTCAAATCGTTTGTCGTCCTATTTTTGATCAATGTCTAATTCCGAACAATGTAAATTAAAGACAGATATCTTTTTCCGTTCAATTTTCAACATTCAATTTCTTTGGTGACAAAGCAAAGAATTTGTTTGAAATTGAAAATTTTTTCGCATTTTTTACTGCGTTTTACATTAGATTAAGTACCTTGAGTTTTTTATTGAAAAAGAAAAAGCAAAATTAAATAATCAGTTTATTTTTCTTTAACAATTTTTTTGACTGCATAATATTTCGATTTTCCACGTCCTATGAAATGTGTTTGCGATGGCTAAAGCAAAATTTTTGTGACAAACAGATAATGAAAACTTAAAATGGATAAAAGGAAGCAATAGAAGTGCTCGCTAAAAATAAACAAAAACTGCTATTATTTAATGGTTTGGATTTTTAAATATTTACAAGGCATCTTCTTTTTGTTTTGCTTTCGAACCAATTTTTATAATTGAATTAAATTTCATTTTTTGATGAACAAAATCATGTTTCTCGTTCTCTACTACGATGCGTGACCTAAAAAAGAAATTTGCCTGAAGGAAAATAAACCTCACGCATATATAACCCAATTTTAATTTTTTGGAAAAGCAAGGAAAATTTCAGGTTTCTCTTTTAAAAATGAGAAACCTGAGAAACAATTGAGATCTCTTTTGAAAATGAGAAACAATTGAGATCTCTTTTCATCGGGAACTTCGTAAAACACCTGCAATATATTTTTTAGAGATCTAGTAGTTTGGGCAGAAAAAACTGTCGGTAATGAAAGATATTTAGACTCTATTATGTCCTTTAGGACATTTTTGACTCCATGACATTTATTTTGATTTGAACTAGATTCCTCTGTCTTCTAATATTTGTAGATGACAGTTCAAGATTTTTCAGACAATTCAAGAAGAACAACATTTCTCGTATTGTTTTCAAAAAAATGTTCGACAGAATTTTGTGAGGGCACCTTTGCGGTTACCCATCCGAGCATTATTTGTTCTAGAGACTAATTTTTTTTCGTGTTTTTACCGAACTATAGTCTTAAGAATGGTGATTATATTCAATGTTTTTTTTTGTTTTGTACAAGAGAGTATATTGCATTAATTTAATCATTATGAGTTATAGTACGTATTTCTGGTCAAAATTTTACACAAAGTAGGTATAGAATTAAAGATTCTGGTATACAGATAAAGTCCGGTATTAAAATAAAAAGCCCCAAGGCAATTTTTTTTAATTTAGCTGCAACCACCGGCTGCATAACGAGGTGACATCGGTCGTTTCCTCAGGTGCACTTGAATATGCACATCAGAAATTGAATAAACTATTAGATATCTTGATTATAACCATTGATAATGTGTTGTTGTCAACAGAATAATTAAATATCACATAAAACTCTTGCTTGCTTTAATTTCGGTTTATTTTAGAGCAACTCAAAAATTTTGGGGTGGGTTAGAATGGACGTTATGTGCAAAAGAAATTTTTCATTGCTGAGTCTTCAGATTCAGATTTCATTGTAACTATCGCCATACAGCGGTCAGTCAAAACTTCTGGAGATGTTTGAAAACGCTTTTTGCAGCTTGAGAGGAACTTTCATTTTTTCTACTAAATTTTCTTGAGTAAGAGCGGATGATTAATATATATAAATAAAATGGAGTTTGAATTTTGAATTCAAAAAATATCGAAAAATACTTTCTGTGAAGATATTTTGTGCATCAGGCATGTCATTGTAGTCAATAAAAAGAAAATGAGAGATCATTAAAAAGAATATGATGATGAAATAGCCTTTTTAGTTGATAATAGGTTATTTGATAAAATTTTCTAGGACGTCTTGCATGTCTTGAATTGGGAATCCTCATCTCGGACCCAGCCTCCTGCTTTTGGTTTTTGATTTTATTCGTGCATGTCTGTTTCAAATCATAGAAACTGCTGTTCGTGTATCATTATACAAAAACCTTTTCAAAAACATCCAAACAATAACTCTCATTGAATGAATTGTTTTGTAGATTAAACCATCTGTGAAACTCAAAAATCTGTAATCACTGTTCACAAAATCGCGCAGAGTTCAACCTCAACACAGTTAAGAAAGTGAACTGAAGTAAAACATAATACTTCAAAGCGTAATAATTTTTGTTATATCGCCAGGTGTTTATTAAAAGTTACAAATTTTATATAATATTATCGTACTTTTTATGAGAGTATAGTTTCAAAATGGCACAACTGGAGGCGGTCGAATTTATGGTGAATAAAACGTTGTCTGATGGTGTCAATTTAAATGAGGTCGTCCCCTCGTCTAACGCAGCATTTGTCACGAACCCAAATGGTGGTAAGATAAACAATATATTGTTATATAAATATGATACTTTTTGTAACAAGAGATTTTAATTAAGCTTATCAAGACTTGTCAAGTATCGTATACCTGATGGTTTAGCTTGTTTCCATCGAGAACAGATTTGCATTGTTGTTGACAGGCGTCTGAACAAGTTATTGGTCATTTTTGAACAACTGTTGGTCTTCTTGCAAAAAATACATGTATTACTGACCTGATTATTGTTTGCTAGTTTTTTTTTCAATGTGATCAATTAAAGAGTTTACACAAATTATTTGATCGCATCATTTCAAGTAATTGAGTTCGTTTCAACCCAAAACCTTCAAGTTAAAAACCTTCCTACTCTTGATTTTACACGTAACTTTTTTTTCACAGTTTCACGAGCAACGATTTTTTTTCAAGCAAAAGCACTGCTCACAAAATGGCTGCTGTTCGTTTCAACAATTCACTGCCAAGAAAACAATGTAATATTGCAAATGTTCTAGACGATTCTGGATTTGTAAAAGATGACTCGGATGAGATATTTCCTGCGGAAGGCCCTGTAGCCATAGCCGAGGACGATCCACAGCTGAGACCACTTACGAGACTTACAAACACACCTGCCATGTCACACAAAAAGTAAGGCAATTTAATCTCAAGTCAAAGATTTTCTTCTCAAATAATGAAGACCATTATGAAGTCCTAGAGCTCATAGAAATATGAACCAGATAGGCTTGTGTCGCTCAAAGATTCCATTGTGGTCTCCGATTGTACTAATGATTATGATAGACAATTTTTATCACCATCAAGAAGTCATCAAACTCCCAGGAAATGGCGAGTGGTTGAAAATTTTGAGGAGGCCATAACAACCATGTGCTGATGTTTCTTATCAACTGTCATTTTGATTACAACAGCTATATAGCTTCAGGCACAATAAAAATTGATTCAAATTGCTGCACACTTTTTCGGCCACTCCATTCTTGCCACTCTTGATACAGCAACAATGGCGAGAAAGGGTGGCGGAAAAAGATAACGTGACCCCAAAGCAGAATTCCGCTACTGCTCTGGATTGTCGTAGAAATTCATCTAACAAGTTATTTCATCGGTAAGTTATGCAATGAGAAAGGGTTCAATTAAGTTTAAGTCTGAGCTTTTATCTGGCGCGCATCCATTTCTCTTCTTTGGTCGGAACCTTACTTGAATTTCATTGTTTGCTATCGAGTTCCTTGTTTGCAATGCAAAACAGTCGGCATAATCTTCGATCTCTTTGGTCTCATCCATTTCAATTTTTGGGTGAATTTACTTTCTACAATATTTTTTTGACATTTATAGTATTCCTAAGACATCATTTTACTTTATACATATTTTATTTACATAAAGCTTTGAGTGCAACATTTTCTAAATTATAGAAGCAATTAAATTATTGAAGCAAGAAATTATTATTTCATTAGAGTTCATCAGAAAAATAGACTGATCAGAGCCCGATTTCGACGGAAAAATAAAAAAAACTGATGGTCAATGAAATGACGAAGTTCTCGTTCAACTGACAACATTTGGAATGCAATTAAAAACAAAAATTCTTGCAGCCTATAATATTAGGAGTTCTTGATTATTAATGTTTGTTTTTTCTGTTATCTCAAAGCATTTTGTTCAGCGCCATAAAAATAAATTGTTTCAAGCAGTCATTCAATATCTCCAACAAAATTTGTGAAAAAACATGCCCAATATTTCACTTTGAGCTGTTACTATTGGACTACGGGCTCGTTCTCAATTGTGTCGCTCAGCTTGGCTTAATAACGAAACGAATCAAAACGAAAAAAAACAACAGAAAACCTTTCCTAAGTATCATTAAAATTGAATAACAAACTCATATTTATTTTTAGGAGTACCCTTCAGCTACTATAACAAAATTAAAGCAAATTTTTGTAGAATTTGAAAAAAACTAGGGTGGGGGAAAATCCTTATTCAAATCCCAACAATTGTATTTATCTAAATTTTCGTTAAAAACAGAGAACTAGAGTAGTGGTAACTTCGAGTGCCTATTATCCTAAAATAACAGAAAGGGGTATACCAGGCCCTTCTATTACTCCTAAGATTCAGATTGGAGGCAGTCGTTTGTATTAAACAGTAATTATAAGGTTCGATTGAGAGTTGTCTAACCTCAGCTAAGACCTAAATATATGGAAAAGAAAACAATTATGGAATAGGTGGCACTATAATTGAGAAGTATACCAAGTTCCCAATACAACTATTTAATACTAAGAGATCAATCTAAGATCCTAAAACTACTAAGTGTGAAGATGAAGGGAAGCTCGTCGTAGTTCACTCCACAACCCAACCAGACGAGTATTAATCAACTTGAATAGAACACTAAGACATTGCCCATCAGGTACTTCAGGCTACTGCAGACCGTGATAATGTCTACCTGGTTCGCCATTCCATACTACATGGGTTAACTTAGCTTGCCAAGTCGTCAACGATCAGGCAGCCCTGACCTCAGAGTGGCTTTCACTATTCAGTCTCCTAAAGGAGCGCGGCCGATTAATACTCTCAGAAGCACTCGTCTTGAAGGCGTCTGTAGTTCCCCTCTCCAAAGTCCAAGTCCCGGGAAATCTTAACTTAACCTAATAGTGACTGATCTCTGTAAAACCACCTATGTATACTAAGATAGATATGTTAAGTTCTGGTTTATACCAATTCATAACACTAAGAAATTACTTAACTTAGAAATTAAAGATTTCAAGGTTACCACAGACCTTATTCCTAACTAAATCAAAGTTATATTCAACCAAGGTGTATTCTCAAAAAGTCTCCAAACTATTTTCTATTTCTCTATTCGATCTCTGAGTCTACACCGACTCTATCGAATAATCCTAAGAAGTTAGAAGAATCGAAACTAAGGAAAGACTATTACCGCTGAGAATAACGAGGATTGTATAATAAGCAGTGAATTTAGAATCAGGCAACTGGGTTAAGAAAACGGCTCAAAAATCAGCCCTATTTATACTCATTATCAATGCGAACAATCAAGATACAATACTAATCTTAGCACCATGATTTATAGTGGGGGTCGTACGGGATACCGAATATGGTTTACTTCTACAAAATTCCTAGAAATCAGTCGCGAGGAATACCATTTATAGAATGCATTTGCACTTTTCTAGGAATTCATTCACACTTCCAGAGATATCAAAATCAGTTAAAACATGCTGAGGAGAATAATCTGACTTCAATAATAGCTATCTAGAATCATCATTTTGAATCGAATATTGGTTAACAGTACCAATTCTCAAAGATTCGTTTATATCAAATTGACTTGAATCAATTTGCTCTTGTCTTGATAAAACTGGTAAGTTAAATTTTCTAAGTTTTAATACTATAGTTTGAATCAAGATTAACTTCGGATTCGGTTTATACGCGTCAAATATTAAAGGTTAGTTTAACTTTCTACGTTTCTAAGTTTATATATTCTACACTTCTCCCTCGGCCTCAACTATTCTCCTGAATAGTTATAGATTACCTCAAGTGATTAGCGCCAATATGTGAGATACACGGTATTATGAGATTACAAGAAAGGTACAACACTCATTAAAATGTGGAAGACTCTAGTTTATTCTGTTCCCTGACCCTACAATGTAACTCGGTGTGCTGTGTTGGGTGTATATTTTCCCCTGATTCTTCATTGTTATCTTCACGACAAGGTTGTTCTTTTTGTTTAGAGCATAATTTTTTGTGTTTCCATAGTAGGAAAGCTGCTGTAATACAGATAGTTGAAATCCATAAAAACAGTCCCAGAAATTTTATCACATTATTGAACGTTCCACCGGCTGCGTTTTTTATTGATTGCCTTTGACTGTGCTGGTGAAACTCCCGTACTAATTTTCTGATAGTTCCGGTGTCTATTTCGAGTGGTGGTTTTGCTTGTAGTTCAACTTTTACATGTTCCAATACTTTTCTTTTGTAGTCAAATGTGGCACTTAGTGAGTTCAGATTGTGGGTTTCTGGGGTTGGCAAGGTAAATGTTTCCTCAAGTAAGGGGTTGAGGCTTACCTTCATGACAAGCCCAGATTCGTTCTGACAACTGTCTGTCGAGGGACGAAGAATCAACCTTCCGTTAGGTATTTCAATTCTCCCGTTACAAGAAGGTTGTACGATGCAACTCTGACATCCTCTCAATTTAATGCTCTGTAAGGTGTTTTCTGCGATGTCAGTTATCCAGTATTTTGTAAATGCCGACAAAATAAGGAATTTTGAGTGCGCCAGATAGGTTGCCGTAGGTATTATTGGTAGATGAATGACATCAAATTTGCAAGTTTGTAAAACAGCTGCCTCGTGACCGGAAAACAGACTGATCAGGCAACCAGCTTGTTGGTTTCCAGTCATTGGGAAGGGTTGTTCGCAAAGTTTCAGTCGTTTCGAACCTTGACAGGAGAGAATCTGTGTTTCATCAACTTCGGCAAAGTTTGTCGTAGCTTCCGAGACGACAAGCAGTTCATGCTCGAGTACAAGCACTGAGACTATGGTTGAATTTGTAATAGGTTGCGGAAGGAGCACTCCTTTAAAGACCTTATGGATAGGGCTTTGACTTGACATAGGGATTTCGATTTTCAATAGGAGTCCATTGTTTCCAATAAAAACATTACGAAGTAGCTCAAGTTCATAGTAAAGACTAACATGCTGGAGTGGTATTGACATCGTCTTGCGATGGAATCGAAGGGGTTGTAAAATTTGTCGTAGTTTGTCTGGTTCAACAAGTCTTGATGGTATTCTTCCGTTCGACAAGTCCTGAAAAGCCTCTCGAACTTTGCTATTAAATTGCTTCAGCTCATATTTGAAGGATTGCACTTCCGATTGAAGAGATACTAGCGCGAAGGAAACGTTATTGATCACACTTTGTGTTTTGAGAAAGAAGGTGAACACGTCGCTCCTCTTGTGGTCGCAGACATGGGCCTGCTGTACTTGTTCCATATCTTGTTCAAGATTGTTAACAGCGTTCTCTACGGTTCCGAAGTTCCCAGCCGTATAGTTCAAGATAGTTTTCATTTGTTCCTGCTGTTTTAAATTTTCGTTGCCCAGAATGTGTATTGTGTTGTCTGTGTCGCTTGTTAAATGGTGTAGCTTGTACTCCATGCTGTCTAAGTGACTTGCAATTCGCCGCATCTTTTCTTCTGAGTCCTGACAAAGATGGAAGATGGAGAGCATTTTGCAAGCTGTTTTTTCTACTATGGGCTCCAAAACAAGTGCGGCAGCAGCTCCCGCTGCAAGCAAGGTTATTGACCTTCTCTTCCTGTTCGAGAGCTTGGTTGAGTTTGCAAAAATCTTCACATCTCGAATCAGCTGTGTCCTGTCTTCTTCGATCTCGGAAAACTCTTTTTGCAGCGACGTGATCAGGGTATTCTGACTGTTTTCGACGATGCCGTTTAACTTTTGGTTGTTGCAATATCCCCATTGCGCCTCTCTCCACACACGAATCTCCATTTCCTTCAGGGTTTTTGAAAAGTGTTTAAATGCGCTCCAATTAATGTCCAAGGGTTTTGGAAAGGGCACTGCAATTTCGATCAATTCAATTGAATCAGCCAGAGCAATCGGAGTCTGTGGGACAAACGCAATGTTTGCTCGGGTTGTTACTTCTGCTAGAGTCAACCGGATAACAAGAAAAGATAGCACCACTCCATCTAAATACTTGCAAAGTTAGAAAAACTGCACTTGAAGCGAAAAACTTTTTCTATACTGAGACCTAATTTTTTATTATTATTCTAGTTTGTTTCATATTGTTCTTTTTTTTACGAATTATTATTTTTTTTAAACTAAAACTAGGCTATTAATGAATTGCCTTTTTTCCGGTTTTTTTTCTAATACCAAATTTTCTTATGCTTATTTCTAATATTTTTGTTGTTTGAAAATCTAATTAAACCTTAAAAAACTCAAATTAAATTCAAATGCAATCTGGAATCCGTTTCGACGACTGTTTTATGCCTAAACGTTTTCTGAAGTCTTAATCGCGAGTTTTTTTTAAGGAAAATTTTGATACTTTTGTTTTTGGTTGGCTACAAAAAAAAGAGAAAATTTTTATTAGTCCATAGTGATTATTATTAAAAAAAAGTGTTCAAAGTACATAATGTAGAAAATTAGTTTGTTCCTGGCTTAAGTCTAAAGTCGAGTTTGTTATGATGATTCGTCATAGGTGCTCAGATCAGGGTTTCATTCGTCATCGATTCCGTATCTCTTGGGGAATCGTTTTGCTCGTTTTGGACGTCCTTCTGTTTCTGAGATCAGACTTGGGCTCGGTGTTTCAAGGTTGAGAGTTGTTGGTGCTCTCTTTACCCCTTTCAATTTATGAGGTCTCTGCATGTCCATGAACTCCGTGTTGATAGTCTTCTCTGGAGTAGTGTTCAGTTGATGCGTTGTCTCTGGCAGGTTTGCAAGTTCAGAGACTGAGGGTGGGGTCTCCAGTTTGGCCTCTGTCATGTCCTTTCTCCCATCAGGTGCGGTCAGTTCGCTTGCCTGCGTTTCTTCAACATCCTGGGTCTTGTTGTCTACCTCTTCTCTGACAGATGGAGTTCTCTCCCGTTCCTCAAACAGGTTGTGAAAGAAGTCATCTTCTTCCTCCATCTATCTGTATCTTTCCAAGTTTCGAGGGAGAGCCCTTCGTGCAGATTTCCTCGAGAAGAATCCCGAATTTGCTGTCTCCTCCTGGTCATCCACTTCTCCAGCTGGTGGCCGTCTTCCTGGTGCTGGGCGAGTGAGGACTCTGTGTTGATCAGTTTCTTCTTTTACGGGTTTCAGTCTGTTATAATGTACAATCTGCCATTTGTTACAGGTACCCGTTTTCGATATTTTATAGTGCACATCAGAAGTTTTCTCTAACACAATGTAGGGGCCGTCCCACGGCAGAAAGAACTTTCTCAATTTGGCTTTGTGGGGAGCGAACAACCAGACGCGATCACCGTTGCTGTAGCTTTCTCCAAAAATTTCTTTACGATATCGGTCTTTTTGTCTCTCCTGGTTGCATCCCAAGGTTTCCCTGGCGTTCATGTGGGCTTCAAGAAATTGTTCCTCTAGCCATCGGGTGAATTCGTAACTTTGGATTTCGTGACCTGGTGCTTTGGGTAGAAGTAGGTCGATTGGGTATTTGCACTCTTGTCCGTATACCAGAGAAAAGGGGGTATGACCTGTTGTTCTGTGCACTGTTGTGTTGTAGACGAAGCTCAGATATGGTAGCATTTCGTCCCAAGTGTTCGGATTTCCAGCGCAGTACTTCGATACAACATCAGCAATGACCCGATTGTGTCGCTCAACCATTCCGTTGCCTTGAGGGTGGTAAGGTGAGGTCTTTGTTTTCTCCATTCCAAACAGCTTGCAGAGTTCCAAGATCAATTCACTGCAAAAATCTGAGCCCTGGTCAGTGTGAATTGAGTCCGGGGCCCCAAACATAAGAATCCATTTCTCCACGATTGCTCTTGCCACGATTTCAGCAGTTGTGTTTTGTAAAGGTGTGCTAACTACATATTTTGTGAAGTAGTCCGTGAGTACGAGAATATATTTGTACCCTCCTTTTGTTTTCGTTACTGGACCCAAAATGTCTGCGGCAATTTTGTTGAAACGAATTCCGACGTTGATCGTTTGCAAGGGTGCTCTCCGTTTCTTCCCAGCTGGCTGTGGATCGCGACTGACAAGTTAAGCAGTTCTCGCATTTCCTCTCGATCTCTTTTCTCATGTTTGGCCACCAGAATCGTTGCTTGGCTCTGTCGAGTGTTTCTGAAACGCAAAGTGTCCTCCACTGATCTTGGAGTCGTGTAGTTGTTCTAACACTTTTTCTCTTAGACTAATGGGCACTACAAACTGTCTGATATTTGTATTTGTTCCCTCCACAAGCCACTTCCGGTATAGAAGTCCATATGCAAGTTCCAGTTGTTCCCAAACACTCCAGAGTGCCACCGCATCTTCCCCGGCTGCAATAGCTGCTGCTTTCTTCACGTTGAGTTTGCCAAGTGATGTTTGAGTACCATTCTCGTTTGCGTTGGCCCATTGAAAAACGAGTTTTATTGCAGGGTCCTGCGCTTGGTGTTCTCTTGCTGCTTCTCTGCCCTCCTCCAGGATAATTTCC
This sequence comes from Convolutriloba macropyga, assembly GCF_964194025.1. Lineage (NCBI taxonomy): Eukaryota > Metazoa > Xenacoelomorpha > Acoela > Convolutidae > Convolutriloba > Convolutriloba macropyga. Next base: position 56,840,076 of record NC_134472.1, read on the forward strand.
ATCGATGCCTTTTCGTTTTCGGGACTGTTCAACTCGAGTCCATCTGAACAGCCAGGGTTTGTAGTCATTCGAACTCTTCCACATTTGGTATTGCTTGGGGAGTCGTTCTCCTTGACAGCTGCACAATTTTCGAGCTGGGTTTCGTTGGGGTAGTTGCTGTCTTTGGTCATCCCCGGATTCCCATAATACTCAGTTTGGCTGGTGTAATCACTCTCCTCGTCGGTTGACCAGCTGAGTCCAAATTTGCCTCTTGATGCCCGCTCTGCCAGTGCAGCTTCAAAAAGTTTTTGGAAACTCATTCCGTAGGGAATTTCGTATTCGTCGTCGTCGTCGTCGCTTTCCTGCTGCTGAGTTTTATTTTGTTGGAGCAATTCGGAGTCCGCGTTCTCCGGTCCGCAATCTGAATCTGTGTCCGTTTCTATCCATTCTGTAGTCCCATCTTCGAACTCGTGCCTGGTGAACGTAAGAGTTTTTGCCATTTGAATTTTGGACAGTGGTTTAGTCTCTGAAGAACATGGATTAAGTTCCGGCGAAGTCACCATTTGGATATGGCCCAGAGCTTCGCTCAAACTTTCAGCTGGGGGGCAGTCGCCAAACATCTCTTTCTTCTCCTCCTCAGTCAGTTCGGGTGTCTGGCTACACTGTCGTGAAAGTCCGTCCGCATTTCCATGTTTTTCGCCAGGGCGATGAACCACCTGGAAGTCAAACTCTTGGAGTTTTTGTAGCATTCGAAAGATCATTCCATCGTTGTTTTGCCTGAACAGCCATTGAAGTGAAGCATGGTCCGTTCTCAACACGAATTTCGTACCCCATAGGTATGGCTTGTACCATTTCATTGCCTGAATTACGGCTAGGGCCTCTCTTTTCGTTGTTGAATATTTACATTCTGCTGGCGATAGCACTCTGCTTGCAAAAGCAACGGGATACTCAACACCATCTATGACATTTGAAAGTACTGCGCCCAAACTGTTGTCACTTGCGTCTGTGTCCAGCACGAATGATGAGTTGTAGTCGGGATGAGATAAAACCGTGCTTTCGATCATTGCAGTTTTTAGACTCTCGAAGGCGGCTTGACAGTCTGGTGTCCAGGTGAATCTCCTATTCTTCTTCGTGATCTCGTGTAAAGGTTTGGCTATTCCTGCGAAGTCCTTCACAAATCTTCGATAATAACTGCAGAATCCAATGAATGATCTCACTTCTGTGACGTTTTCCGGCCTTTTCCACTCCTTTAGGGCTTTGATTTTTCCCTCGTCGGGTGATATTCCTTCGGCACTTAATTTGTATCCTAAGTACGTAACTGAGTTTTGGTACAATTTGCATTTCTTTGGCTTCAACTTCAAGTTTGCTTTCCTGAGGGCTTCAAACACACTTCGCAGATGTTCCTCGTGTTCTTCCTCCGACTTGCTGAAGACTAGAACATCGTCCAAAAAGATGAGAACAAAGCTGAAGAGGTACTTGTTAAAAATTGTTGTCATCAATCGTTGAAAAGTGCCTGGGGCATTGCAGAGTCCAAACGGTAGTCTCAGGAACTCGTAGTGACCACCATCTGAAGTAACGAATGCGGTTTTGGGTATCGCTGACTCTGCTAATGGGACCTGCCAGTATCCGGAGGCTAAATCCAGGCTCGAAAAAACCGTTGCTCCATGAAGATGATCGAGGATTTGATCGATTCTGGGTAACGGGAAGGCGTCTTTTCTCGTCACTTCGTTAAGTTTTCGAAAGTCTACACACATTCTGTTGCTGCCGTCTTTTTTCGTAACAAGTACAATGGGTGCGCTGTAGGGGCTTTTGGATGG